>NC_053165.1:40081518-40271518 GCF_016835505.1 Polypterus senegalus
CAGCACCCAAACAGAAATTAAATGAGAAGTGAGTGAGCCAACAGAAGACCAACTAAGTCAAGGCATCAAATTCCAACCAATTTCACTTGCTTAATTAGGCTCTGATTCTTGTTGTTAATTAACACTAGAATTACCAGAGCCTACAAAAAAAACTCGTCGATCCATCCCACCTTATATCACTTCGCACCTCTCCGTCAGCGTCTTTTGTTCTGTAAATGTGCCAATAAGCAGCAAACAGCCTGCTATCTCATCCCCCCACCCCACACAGTTTTCTCAGCTCAAGTCTGTTTACCTGCGTGTCAGTTGCTTAGAGTTGTATAGATTGAGAAGTCAAGCAAAATGACACTTTTTATAAATACTATATCGTTATTTGGAACACGTGCATTTCATGTGTGTTCCGTGTCTACAACGATCTATGTAAACACATCTTTAAAACAGAAACGTATTTCATGTTTTAGTAATAATTGACAAAATGTAGACATGAAATGTATAATGTGTGAAGCCTGAAGTCCAAAAATATCAAATAAACACTTTCACAAAAGGTACAAATATAACAGAACAAGTGCGCTTCTATTCAAGAATATGAAATATGAAACTTAAATTTATGAAACTTGAGCTGTTTTTTGTTTTTTTTTTTATTCAGTTTTATTCTCTTAGTCACGTTCACGATCCCCAAAACCCCCACCTCTCTCAATTGACATGGCTTTTTCACAAAGACGTGCTATAACAGAGGGGAACTCAGACCATGACGACCGTTCTACATTGGAGCAAGAATGCACATCGTACTTTTGCCATCGCTGTACTATGTATATGTACACGGGAAGCTCTGCACTCTACTTGTGACTTTACGCTGTAGGAAGTAAGTAAATAAATAAAGGTAAATGGGTAAATAACATTCAATTAGTATCATTAATTTACACCAGCTGTTATAGAATGGAATCAAATGTATGTTTTTATTCTAAAATACAGTAGTAAGAATAAGAGCAGTTCACTTCTCAAAACAGGCACGTCCAGGGTCGAACCCGTGAAGTTTTGATTACCAGTCAACAGTTGATACTGTTGCGCCACTGAAGCGGTCTTAGTAAATGCATGTCAATGTCGCACCCTAACACGGGCTCTTTTTCTGCAGTTATATTCTTGAATAGAAGCGCACTTGTTCTGTTATATTTATATCTTTTGTGAAAGTGTTTATTTGATAGTTGGACTTCAGGCTTCACACATTAAACATTTCATGTCTACATTTTGTCAATTACTAAAACATGAAAAAGTTTCTGTTTTAACGATGTGTTTACATAGATCGTTGTAGACACGGAACACACATGAAATGCATGTGTTCCAAATAACGATATAGTATTTATAAAAGGTGTAATTTTGCTTGATTTCTCACTCTATACAACTCTTAAGCAACTGACACGCAGGTAAACAGACTTGAGCTAAAAAAAAACTGTGTGGGGATGTGATAGCAGACTGCTTGCTGCTTATCGACACATTTACAGGACAAAAGACGCTAATGGAGAGGTGTGAAGCGATTTAAGGTGGGACGGTTCTACAAGACTTTCATCTATATTTATTTTCAGATACTGTATGATGGACACAGTTTGCTGGTCATGTTTTGGCTCATTTTGTATGTCACCATTGTTTGGCAGCTAAATAAGGAAAGGAAACAATTAAGGGGTCTGAGTCTTTGACAGCAAGTCTCTTACAATTAATTCAAAAGAAGTCAATTAGCAGCAAAAAGCAGGTCACTAATTAAGAAAAGGGTTAGAATGAAAACCTGCAGCCCTCCAGGACTGGAGTTTGAGAACCCTGACTTAAGACCACTTTGGGTTGAAAAAAGGGTTTATATCATCACAGGTCACCACACCTCAAAACCCTCAATTCAGTAGAACCTGGCCAAAGGAGCTTTGGCTACTTTCTTAACTTCCTCTAACAGTAGTTCTTAAGAGAGAGGACCCAGTAACTTTGGTGAGGACAGAGATTTCTTCCTCCTCCTAAGCTAGATCTGGACACAAATTTTAAACAATCATCTAAGTATCAATTTATGAAGTATCCTTGCAAATAATATTCCAATTTCTTCAGAGTAAGTACTGTAATAAATTAATGCATCCCAAAAAACAAAAAAAAAAAAACCCTCTACTCAGAAAAAGTGACTTTTTGGTTTATGCACAGAAAAACATAGAGCTGTTTCAGATTCCTGGCTTCATTCTCTGTACTCAAGAAAGCATTTTCTGAAAACTCACACAGCATGATGCACAACTGGAAAGTACAACTTATTCACTTTGTACATGAAAGATTTATCCATCAATTTTTGGAAAGTAGAAAGACAACCTGCTGAGATTTAGTTTTACATCAAGAGTACAATGACATAATTGTCAGGAGTTAAGCTAACACTTATGTCACTTTAACTCGCTATGCTAGTGATTTGTTAGTGTAGCCGAATTTAACTTACTAATAATTTGTGATTTTGATGCTAAACAGATCTTGGTTTGGTTTATTGTAATGGTATAGTTTATCTTTTAAGTATTCTGTCTTCTACATAAATGCTTTGCATCATCAACACAATATTTCTGTAAATTGATTTTTCTGTTTCTTTTTTTTTTTTTTTTTTTTGAGGTGTAGGTTTAAGTACCAGTCTGAAAGTGTGTATGTTTCACAGCTCTGAATGCTTTCTGGGGGCATGGTGGAGAAGTTTAAGAATTTGACAGAGCACAGTACCAACATGACCATGATTACTCTACCAGACATGAACACTGTCATAGAGACTGCTGCACACACCTAGTAGAGCAGTGAAAAATTAATGGTACATTAAATTAGGAAAACTGTGGTTGATCAAATGACTGTTGGAATCTTTGACACCAAGAGGGTGACATCAAAAGTACAATTTGTATTAGGTTCACTCATCTGATACTACACTGCCACAAGGACACTCCTGTCTTGTGGAATTCAAACTCAAATCCTAAGTTGCTGTGCTCACAGAGAAACAAAAACAAACAAACAAACTACTTTAATTTTATATACAGGCTTGGCAAAGCAAACACTTTCAGTATAACAGTAGGTCAGAGGTGAAAATGAACTGGCAACATTGTGGTTTTGAATTGAGTTCCTTAGGGACAATGCCACACTGCCTAACCTCACACCCAACTAACCTAAAGGAGTTTGTGCAACTGACCATTAGACATTGACATTCTGACCTTGGTCTTACCCATCCCTGACAGCCAAGAGCAATGAACCCATCTGTCACCTTATTCAGGCAAAATGTCTAGCAAAGTTAACTTTTGTAGCAACATTAAAGCAACTGTTTCATATTTTACTAATTAAATACATTTTTAATTAGATCTACCTACTGTATGTGGTAGTTTATTATAGTGTGTGTCATGATTCCAGCTTAACACTATACATGATTCTATTATTATAGGAGAACAGACTCTGGTGTACAGAATCTCTTAATGTGTTGGCTCTGGAGTTGTGACATTGCTCCTTACACTCTGTAAATTGAATAGGGTCTACTAGTACATGCAGGACCAAAATAAAAGTTACGTTAAAAGAAGATGCATGTCTTGTGGAAATAATGTTTGTAAGACACTTATAACATTTCAGCAATTTAAGAAAAATTAACAGACATTGAGATGTACAATTTGTGTAAGTTATCCACATATCTAACAGAGCACAACAATCTAAGAAAAATATGCACCTGAGAACACTAGTAAAGAAAATCACCAGAAGATTTCATTAGACCACTGGTATATTGAAAAGTACAGTAGAGCTTTATTTTTTTATATAATAAGCAAATGTTATGAGAAATGATCAACAAAGTCATGAGGATGGGAAAGGTATCCCCATTTGTAAATGCAAAGTATCATACACAAAAAATCTCTTTATTATAGAAATAGGCATTTGGCCTATATTGAAATAAACACTGCTGTACAACAAACAGTTAAAACAAAACAACAACAACAGTGCTTTTGATCCTATGCCAAAAGCATGATAACACTGTCCTTGATCTCCGCATATCTATCAGCCACTTTCACCAAGTTAAAGTCACAGTATTAAATGTTTTTAAATAAGGCCCTTTGTTTAAGCGTGGTTTTTGTTCTTTGCAGGGTCTTTCATTAAATATTTGGACTATTTTTTTTAATCTTGTATTCACAACTCTCTGCACTATAATTCTATAGAGTACACCTACTTGAAGGATTAAACAAAAATTTGTAACTTGTATACAGTGATCATTTGTTACCTACCTTAAACAAATACTGTAAGTGACCTGGTCAAAACAGAGTTAAATAAATATGTAATACTTTTGAATCCTCAAAAATAACAGAAACATACTTTGATACTTTAATAGTCTTGCAAGGGTTTTTAAAATAGAGGGTTATGGTGAGACATTCAGTTTACTCAGAACTGCAGCCGACTGTAAGGGCCGATTTATGCTTCACGGTCAGAACGCGTACGCGCACGCATCATGGCTGCCACGCGTTCCCAGCGTTCATTCCACGCGTCCTCGGAGCTGGTCCTCAGAAATTAATGCAACGCGTGCGCGAGTTGCAGTACCAGCAAAAAGTCGGGGGGTGCAGTGTGCTTAAAGTCGGAACGTGACGTCAGAGTCTCTGTTTACTATCTACATGTGACAGCAAGCCTCTATGGAGATCCTTCGGGGATCGATGTGCGCGCTTTGATGTTTGATGAATGGTTCAAAGTGGTGAAGCAAAATGCCGACATATAGATGCATTCGTGGTGCTTTTATAATTCAAGCGTTGCATATTCCCGATAGTAATGACACGATACATTTTAAAAGTCTAACATACCATCTTTTGTGCCGTCTATGGTTTATTTTTTTTACTTTACCTGCTATCAGGTCCAAGAAACTCGTAGCGATTAAAAACTGGGATGACGTTTACGATGGTCTGCTTTAATAATAAAGTAAACTACGAGGTTAAAGTGGGCATTTCGAGATTAAAGGCGAAATTTCCACTTTAATCACAAAATACACGTTTTCACCGTGTCTTTTATTTTTTTTTCTCAGTGGCTCAAATACAGCACTATACATTGTTGGCGATGTGAAGTTGCAAAAAAAAAAAAAAAATAGACACAAAAGATGGTATGTGAGACTTTTAAAATTTTTGGTTTCATTACGATCGGGAATATGCGACGCTTGAATATAAAAGCACCACAAATGCATCTGTATGTCGGCATTTTGCTTCTCCACATTGAAGCATTCATCCCGTAGGATCTGCATAGAGGCTTTCTGTCACATGTAGATAGTTCCCGAACGTAATGACACGATACATTTTAAAAGTCTCACATACCATCTTTTGTGACGTCTTTTTTATTTATTTATTTTTGCAACTTAACAACGGCAACATAATGTATAGCGTTATATTTGAGCCACTGAGAAAAAAATAAAGAACACGGTGAAAACGTGTATTTTGTGATTAAAGTGGAAATTTCGGCTTTAACCTCGTACTTTACTTTATCATTAAAGCAGACCGTCGTAAACGTCATCTCAGTTTTTAATCGCTACGAGCTTCTTGGACCTGACAGCAGTGGAAAGCAGCAATAGATCGCCACACAGAACAAATTAAATGTGTGATATTCCAACTATCTGCACATTTAGAATCTTTAGATTTATACTTGATATCACTTTCATGATGAAATGCATTAAAGTGTGTATGTTACATTTTACATATAATTTTGTTTAAAAAATGAATACTGTTAATAAATACACACATGGGAGAATAAATTACACACATGGGGGTGTCACAGTGGTGGAGCGATAGCACTGCTGTCTCGCAGGGAGTTATGTTGCTGGTATTTCCTGCTTGTATTCCACACTGTGCTCCGGTTTTCTTCCAAAGATATGCAGATTTGGGGATTTGGTGCCGCTAAAATGACGCTAGTGTATGTGTGTGCTTGTATTCACCTTGCGATGAGCTGAGGCCTCGTCAAGGGATTGATTCTCACTCGTGCCCAATGCTTGCTGGAATGGACACATCCCTGGATTGATGAATTTAATCAATAAACATCCTTTTCAGAGATATTGCGGTAAGGTGTCATCAAAATTTAATAGGTGTTCTAGGCAATTCACAACACAGAGAAGCCGAACCTGTTCTCACTGTGATAATATCATCTCGCACTGCCACCTGTTGGATTCCTCCAGATTTACGTAAAGTATGCGCGCAAGTATGAACACTACAACGCTTGTGTAGCAGTAGCGTCTGCTGCAGCATGCGTCGCGTGAAGTATAACTCCGGCCTTAGCTGGAATGATAGCAAAGTGGATAACACCTCTTCTTCACAGCTCCAAATGGTTAGATTCTAATGCCTTTCAGGTTGCATCCAGTTAAGCCCTTACACTGATTGCACAAAACTAGAAAAAGACTGGCTTTATATTCTTAGAACAGGGGTGTCAAACTGAATTTTTATTGAGGGCTAAAATCAACACTTTATCCCAGCAATGACTAGAATAAAATAAATAACCACCGCCATATTTTCTTTACAAACAAGGAATATAAGTACCTATCTTCATTGTCTCTGCACATTCTACCTCGTATCTCTATTAAAATTGCCTTTTTTCTTCATCAGCATTTATTTCTTTGACAATGCAAAAAATTAGGAAAGCATCCGATGTACACAGAACCACAAAAACAGAGTGAAAAAATGACGTCAGCTCATAAAGTTGGGCAAGAACTGTAGATGGAACACATGCAAAAATATATGGCTAAAGCAAATTACATCCATTTACACTTGCATTAACATGCATCATGATGGTCCTTGACTTTATTTCAAAAATTAATGTAAATTACCTGGGGCCTCATGCATAACGGCGTGTGTAGAATTCACACTAAAACATGGTGTACGGAGAAAAACGGAAATGTGCATATGCACAAAAGAATCCAGATGCATAAATCTGTGTGTATGTCAGCTTCCACTTTCTTCTGCTCCATAAATCCCGGTCTGTGTGAAATGCAACGCTCCTGCACGCGCCTGCTGCCCCACACTGTCTCCTACCAGAATTACGCCTCTTTGAATATGCAAATCAATATAAATAGCCCCTTATGTTTTGCATTCTGTAAAAAGACAATGGCAAAAGCATGGGGAAGAATTTCATCGAATACCATGTAGAGGCAAGGAAAAATATACAATTTGTTGGTTTAAGCAGTGATATAAACAACAAAAGGAAGTTGATCGAGTGACAGAGTGGTGGAGAAACCCGAAAGTTCAAGTTCAGAAAGTTGCAAAGTGCCTGAAATAAATAAGAAGTGGTCAGATATCAAAGTCGCCGTCTGTTGGCAGGAGCCCCTTAAATAATGTTGTAGCCCAAGGCACACAGCAGAGCAAGATGCTCACCTGTAGCTGCAGCACGGCCACCCGCACAGACCTGACTTGTCAGTTGCAGGCGCTGAAGCCATGCAAAAGCAAGCAAGCAAGCAAGCAAGCAAGCAAGCAAGAAAGCAAGAAAGAACACAACTAGCCCGCCGTCGCAAGCAGCAGCAGGATCGGCGCAGCTAAAGAAGAGGCTGGACAGAAGACACACATGCCGGAAAGAAGAATCCGGAAGGTAGGTGTCGGACCCAGTGACTGATTGCCCCGGGGAACATGTTTTTCTTTTCCGTACACCTACCTCATAGACAGTGAGGTGTGCCGATTCGTCCGGATGGCCAAAACACACCGATCCAAGGAGCGACGGCGGGGCGAACTCAGATGAAGATCTGCACCTGTTGCCCTCCAAAGGTCGTCCACCGGAGGAGGATTGCCTGGACTCTCACGGACCCATTAGGATTAATCCGAGGGAGGAGGGGGAGGCAGGGGGCTGTACTGCTCTCAAAGAAGCAGGTAAGAGAGCGGACGGTGTATGTTGGAGCCCCGCGGATACTTGGCTACAAGCGGGGCCGACGAATGTCAGCTCTAATGGACTCCAGCTGGAGCTGGTGCAGGACGTGTACGCGCTCGATGGCTCCCAGCCGAGATAATAACCTGCTTTTGACTGTACGGGAATTGGAGTCCGTTCTCCAAACTGTACAGTCTCTCTTAAAGACAATTGACCTGCTAAAGCAGGCAGCCTAGAGGATGGAGAGGACAGCTGAGGCGCCGCTAAAGGCAGCATGTCGGTGGCTAACGCAACACAGGACTCTTCAACCTAACTGACAGGGCGGTATACGTGAGTGGTTCCTGTACTATAAATAATAAAGGAAACCTGAGCGAAGTGAATCCAGAAGTAATCCCTGATGGAATTCAAGTAGCCAAGTGTCTGACAGTCGACCACATTGTGATGACCGATCGCACGGTGGGGAATGAAAACAGCTGAGGTGCAAAAGAGGGGTCGGCTAGTATGCGCCAACACCCAAACTGCCACGCCCTAACTACCGGCTGCGGTCTCACAGTCGACAGGGGTGCAGACAGCATGGGGTCTCTTCTTCTCTCATAGAGAGACTCAGACTGTCACCGCACTCCAGATTATAAGGAGGGCCCAGAAAGGGAAGACCAGGTCTCCGAACACTGCAGCACATGATCTTGTATGCTCACGTGTGACGGAGGGCCGCTCTCTGCAGGGGCGGTCTGGCCCAAGCTGAGCGTAAAGTAGAGTGGGCATCCCCGCAGTGTTTTAGTGTCCAGAGGGCACAAATGCAGGTTGGGGAGCGGCGCTGTTACAAGTGCCAATAAGTCGGCCACGGGTGGAGAGGCTGCCGGGAGAAGGTCTCAGGAGCCTGGAGAAGGCCTCAGCACAGCATCTCCCCGTCCCCCTTATATCTTGCAGGACAGAACCGTGGGCTGGACGAGAGCATGGGTGGGACAGGATACTTCGCCCGACAAGGCTCAGTTGTGGGAAGAGCAATTTGATGGACAGCCACAGCCACTACCTGGCCGGGATGCCAGCAGGGCAGAAGGACCAAGGGAAAGGCCATTGATGAGGCAATACCTCCCCTGGGGCACTAGAGGGCAGCCCTCCTGGGCGGCTGTGGCACTCCAGATTCCTGCCCCCTAGTGGCTTAAAGCATGCATATGCTGTTTGCCTATTTTGTACATCCACCTTATGCAAAAATATTTTTGAGTAGGCATACCCCAGCTCTGCCCATTCTTCCAAGAAGATTGTTCATGTTAGTTGGATGGCACTTGTGAGCCATGGTCTCCAAATAATGCCACAAATTCTCACTCGATTGTGAATGTGGTTTCACAGGGCAATTGTAGGATATTCATGTTTGGACAGGTGTGTCCTTTAGTTGAGTAAGGTTACTTTGGCCTTGTGTCTGAGATCATGGTCATGCTGATGGACCCTGTTACCCAGGTCCATGTTCTGAATTTTCCACCATTCCTTCTTTATTCCGTTTTAACCAAATGCCCAGTACTATATTATACACATACATATACTCGCATACCCCGTGCGGGCGCTATGCGCTAGCTACTTCGCGTCTCTGGAGCTCGCGTATGGGTAAGTGGATGTACAATTTAAACAGATTGTTATTTTCATGGGAACTGTTACATACTGTATGCATAATAGAACTATTTTACATTACAGCAAATAACCATAGATTATTGTGGATTTGAATATTTTTCCTGTAGTGTTTGTGGATTTCACTTTCACCAAACAATAAATCTTTTAATTCTCGCGAATATGCCTCATCACTGGGAAGAAACACTACTTTTCCCAGATGGCAACACAAATTAGACAATCTACAAGTATCTGACTTAACCTTTAAAGCCGAACAATATCTACATACTTTTGTCATAACACCCAAGTCCACATATTCAATTTCTTTTCGCTGTTCTGTTATTTCTCTGAGTAATTTCCATTTGTTACCGCTATTGCAATCTTTATCAGGTTTTTGAGTCTTTCGAATTATAGTCTAATCTAATCTGCTCTGCATGTGTATAGCACCAATGTTTTTAAACCTCTTTACGACGTTCTACTTTGTCTTCTACTCCTTACCTTTTATTGCCGACCTCGCTTGGAACTGCTAGGTTTTCAATTCCACTTGGTCCGAGTTGATTATTACTTTCCTTATTTTACTGAATTTGCACTTAGGTTATTATCATTCTTTTTTGAATTCTTTTCTCTCCAACGCTTTTTGGGCCTCTTTTCAACATGCTGACCTTTCTTCTTTGCTTAGTCGTTGATGTGTCATCTAGAACGTACAAAATTATTGTCCAGAAAAGGATTTTTCAAAGGATGAAACTAAGGACTTTTCATAAACAACATAAAAACTTATAAGAGCTGAGAGCACATGAACTGTGTCTGACAAATGCATTCACACAAATGAGTTGAGTGGACCAAGACCGTGACTTGAAAAAAATCTCTTGGCAAAAAGTCTCGTCTCAAGATTTCCTTTTATAATATAATACAGTAAACCCTTGTTTATCTCGGTTAATCCGTTCCAGACGCGAAGTAGGATTCTTTATTTATAAATAGAATATTTTCGCAATTAGCATAGAAAACCTGTTTACGACCGTCTAAATACGTTTTTTATCATTATTTGAGCCCTCTAGACATTAATCAACACCCTTTAGTCAAAAGTTTAAACTTTGCTCCATGACAAGACAGAGATGACAGTTCCGTCTCACAATTAAAGGAATGCAAACATATCTTCCTCTTCAAAGAAGTGCGTGTCAGGAGCAGAGAATGTCAGAGAGAGAGAGAGAGAGAGAGAGAAAAGCAAACAATCAAAAATCAATAGGGCTGTTCAGGCTTTTAAATATGCAAAGCACCGCTGGAAAAAGCAGCTGCAAGGAAGGGAGCAATGTGAAGGTAGTCTTTCAGCATTTTTTAGAGGAGCGTCCGCATCCTCTAGGCTAGTGTGCGAACAGCCCCTCTGCTCACACCCCCTTCGTCAGGAACAGAGAATGTCAAAAAGAGTGAGAGAGACAGAGAAAAGCAATCAAAAAAAATTAGAGCAAACAATCAAAAATCAATACGTGCTGTTCGGGCTTTCAAGTATGCGAAGCACCGCACGGGAAGCATATCGTATATCATTGAGGAGTTTTATTAAATACGTAATACGTGCTCTGCCTGAGAAGCTTCTCAGCCATCCGCCAAAAGTATCCCTTGTATGAAATCAACTGGGAAAAACAACTGAGGAAGCACGTACCATAAATTAAAAGACCCATTGTCCGCAGAAATCCGTGAACCAGCAAAAAATCCATGATATATATTTAAATATGCATTTAAAATCTGCGATGGAGTGAAGCCGCGAAAGTCGAAGCGCGATATAGCGAGGGATCACTGTACAGGTGTCCCAAAAGTCACTTTACACTTTTTTTCTAAATTTCATTCCAGGTATCATTCGGAAGGAGACTTAATCCATCAGCATATAACAATTTAGGCTTTGCAGTTTTTGTAAGTATATCATTCCCTTAACCATGGCATCCCTTTCCACTTTGCCAGGTTAGTCAGAGATTTCCTGAACATCAAGTTTTCTGACCGATGGATCGGTTGAAGGGGTCACCCTCAAATGGGCTCTGCGCTCCCCTGACCTTACACCTTGTGACTTTTTTATTCTGGGACTATATCAAAAGCAAAGTGTATGCCACTAAGCCCTGTAACTTGTCACAGCTTGAGGAAAGAATCTGCATGGTGTGAAGCAAGGTCAGAGAAGAGATGCTGCAAAACGGAGAGGCTTGCGTCCAAAGGTGGCGGAAAGTTGTCAAAAATTGAGGCGCTCATGTGGAGATATACAACTAGTCTTCAAGGCGCTGGAATGTGATGGCAAGCCTAGCAAGTAAAACTGCAACGACTCCTTTGTTGATGCTAGAAATATTAATAAACTCAGTTTCTTGTGTAATTTTTAGGAATTTATTAAAAGTGTATAGTGACTTTTGGGACACCCTGTATATAATATAATATACACACACAAGGAGGCTCTGCCCACTGCTTGCTTCACTCACCAAACCCGGGGGCAGGTGTTGGGCCCCCATCTATTCCACAACTGAGCCACTCCATTAGAGAAAGTGATTGTATTTAAAGATATGGTACAAGCCCTCCTAGTAGGTCACCCCACGACTTTCTTGATATTTTAGCTTATAATTTAAAAACGGAATAAGAATCTAAAAATCTAACAACATCATATTACAGTTTAAAAAATTATGAAAAGAATGATGCTAAACATATGTTAGTTTTAAAATAAGCCCGATTTAAAGCATGACAAAAACATGCACTTTTTTTTTTTTTTGCCACTTTTAGGCTTAGGAACTAGCGACTGGGAGCCCGATCGAATCTGGCTACAAATTCTACGTTTGTGAAATCCATACTTTCTCTACAAAGAATTATTTGTTTTTTCAAGTCCTTGAAATGATTTTGTTATAATGGCACTGATTTGTCTTAAAATAGACTTTTTGGCCGATGTAATGAAGAGCTTCCTGTTTAAACGGGGCTGCGAGACGTGAACTCAGCTCTTCGGCGCACCTCATTTGATTTTTTCGGCAAACAAATTTTCAAAATAAGCCGTATTTTACAACTCTAATCAGAGTCGGAGTAATAATTATGTTGGTGTGGTCATTTTAGATCTGAGATCGGCTAAAATTTAAACAATGACCGTTGTTAATACCCAGCCGTCATTACTCAGTTTGCCAATAGATGTCAGAAGGACGGCTGCCAAAACCAAACCGATTTCGACATACCAGGCAAATGGCGATACGTTATAAATTTCTTACGGTTTCCGGAGCTGTCGAAGGAAAGTACGCCTCAACGTGATAAAAGCTACATACTAAGAGAAATTGTCAGAAATTTGGAACAAGGTAAGTAGATTCTTCCCAACACTTTGACGCCTGCGAATGATGAATTGTTAATTTGCCTTCATACACATATCTGGAAGCAGAACTGATAAAGTGCAATGAATCCTAAGGAAGAATGAAGCAGCATTCTCTTTATGGGTGTGTCAAATAGATTAATATGCAAGTAAAAAAGAAACCTAAATGTCTCAAAGCAAAACGAGTACAAGGTAAAGTGGTCAATAAGTGAAACTAAAATGTTAATCTGTTTCCTAGTATGCAGTGTTCCTGAAAGGGTAAACTTTGAGGAACAATGGATGACGAGACTGAGTCAGCTATACTGCAGTTCACAAAAGGAAAGTTTCAGTGAATTGAATGTTGTGTTTACGAAGGGCAGGAAGGGCATGTTCACTTAAAAGCAGGTTACATGGCCTGCTTTCTGGATGTAGACAAAGCAGAACGATCAATATACAGGTATATATGCTGACCTTGGAATGACAGATTAAGACTTTGCCTTGATTCATAGTTTGGTGGTTGTTATTAAAATTTCTAAATTATGAATGGCCAGGGAGAGATGAATCAATTGGAGTAAACCTTGTACCACCAGTAAACAAAAGAAGTATATATATTGTAAACTGCCATAGCGGAGTAAAGGAAGCAAACACTGGAAAAACGGTAATGATGTGAGAACTATTTAAATCAAGTTTTTATTATTATGAGGAAGGATACCATTGTGAACTTTTAAAATTTTGGCCTCAGACCACACCACAACCTGCTACTGGCGTCTTGGCCACATAGCACAACATTAATGTCCCTGCAACCTGTCCTGCAGTTCTAACCCTGAGAATAGTAATGGTAATTCCCTCAAGTTCACTCACATGCCACTACTCATAGGTGTAGTTTCTGTTAATTTAGGGCATAATCTTAAATTTTGTGTACTGTGACTAATCATGGACAATAGTTATGCCTGTCATATAGTCTCAAGGTTGAGAAAATTGTGGAGAAGCCATGAAGATAAATATCAAAGATTTAAGTTTATATATATAAAAAAAAATACACTTTACAAAAACAAAGCTCATTCAGTGAAAATACTTCAAATACCTCTTCATTGCTTAAAAACCAAGACTAATATGCTGTACATTATATGTCAGTAGTCATTCCACCCACCACCAGTACTATTGTACCACTTAGCATCTCATGGATAAGGAGGTGAACATCATTATCATGACTGTAACTTGGACAAAAACAAAAAAGCATACCAGTTGATGAAATTCATTTTGTCCCAAAGAATCTAATGAATTCAGTGTACATCTGTTGTACCTATACTAAAACATCAATTGACATGCATACTATGTCTGGACTAGACTCAACAAGGAGTGGACAGAGTTCAGTTGAAAAAATATGCAATACATGCTACAATTTTAATCTGCTTTATGTTTTTTAATACACTAACAACTGGAACATTCCAGCTAACAAAGGTGAAAGCAGTGTAATGGAGTTTTGGTACATACCATATTTCACCACCACAGAAGGACTAAAAAAGGAAGCTTTTACCCATAATCATTAATTTCATTTAAATGTATACAGATAGGCAGCTAGAGTATATCACAGTTTGCTCATTTTCATTATGGAAAGATTTTATACATTTATGCTAACAATGTATTCCCCAAAGGTATTGTGTGAATCTTGTGGAAAAGCTATGAGAAAAATAGTCTCAGCATAAAAAGCTTCCAGTTTCCTGTCAAGAAAAAGGCAGATTACACATATTTTTCAAGGCAGAAAGTGAATAAGCACTTATATTGCTACCATTAGCTAAAAAGATAGAAACTGTTTCAAGGTCACCAGTAGCCAATTAAAAAAAATATAGAATGTTGGCTTCCAATTTAAATATTCAAGGACCTAATGGAGGAAACAATATGATAACTGATTGATAAAAAAAGCATTCAACGTCTCTGTAGTTTGCCATATTATGCTGCCCATGTATTTTAATAGATTTACAATATACTACTTAGAGTGCTATTTTCCAAAGGTTCCAGTTTGTAACCAATTCATATAAGATATAAGAACTAGTACAGTGACAGGGAACACAAATTTAAGAAGAGCAAAGCAACAGGACTAGCCTTCCAGTCTTACCCTTTACTTATTTTCTTCAGGAATAAGTGTACTCATCAGGTTCGTAACCGGGTTGGTCTACTGTCGCATTTTAAGATTAACACACACATACATAGATATACGCATACACAAAGACCCTAATCAAAAAAAGTACCATATGAATGACTTATACACCACTCTCTAGTACTTGTACCACATAAGTACCATACGAATGATGCCCATTATTCTCTAGCGATTTAATCCACAAGTACCATATGAATATCAAATGCACAGTCTCTCAATCCCTAGTACTCCAAGAGACAGACTTATAATAGGCATGAACAACATGCAAAGTGTTGGATACAGTATATCTCAGACTTAAATATTCCCTTTGGTCTCCAAGAATATATTGAAAGTCTCAACATTCCTGGCTATAGGCCATTTATCACCCAGTGAATGTTTCACTTCAACGCACTGTTCATTATTGGACTGAGCTCTATGTCTTCAGCCGACAAACCTTGCAGTTTGGATCATAGAGCACTTCCTCACTGCTCTAGGTGCTCAAAAAATATTTACCTTATTACCTCAGTCACTCTAGATATGAAGACAAAGTATAGAAAGTTAAAAGCAATGTGGTATTCATTAAAGAGCAATAATAACGGTAGAGAAAAGCATAAAAGAAAATTTGGATAGCAAAATCTGGAAATATATAGTGTATATAGTATAGATGTTTTAAGAATTTCCCTGTCCCAAGCTATAAACTGGTTTGCCAATTTCTAGTCTCATGGTTTTTCATTCTGTTCGCAGTGTTGATGCCACATGGGCTGGATTGGCATCCCGGCCAGTAGCCGGATGGAAGGCTACTAACAGGCAGACAGGCATCCCAGCTGGGGAGGAGAAAAGGATCAGACACAGAAGGAAAGATCAGAAGGAATGGACGGACACCCCACTAAAAAGGGAAGATGTTGCTGGGGGCTTTTTTCTCCCCCAGCACGCTAGATGGCAGCTGCCCCGGTCATCAGTGCCCAGTGGGAAACCAGCAGGGCATGCAAGGAGATATAGTCCAGGCACCGTAAGTATTCCCTGGTCTATAATGAAAGGGAACGTGCTCCCTTATCCAGCGAGTCGGAGCTGGGAGGAAGTGAGGCAACACTTGACTGGAGGAGGACACTGCGGTGGTGAGAGAAATTGTAGTGAAGACAGAAAACCTGTATTTTTGTGCTTTTTGCTACGGAGAAAAGGATTTTGGTGAATAAACCAACCGTTATTTGAACCTGGGACAGTGTTTGTGTGTTCATGTCGAGGTTTGGGCTCACTGACACCCTGGTTTCCATCACAGCAGGTTGTAATCGGATACAGCTTAAAGTAACTACTTGTCTTCCCTTCCCAAGCGTTAAACCAATTAATTCCTAGATTCAACAGATGTTATTGTGCTTTGATTATTACCACAATTCAGGAAGACAGGATGCTTTGATGTCCTGCTGTCTTAATTGTTAAATTTATCCTGTTCATAGCAGCAAAATATTTATTTTAAAGTAATACATTTTGTTAATTTTTCTTGATTAAGATTAAGTTAATTTTGTTTGTGTGAGCAAAAAATAAAATGAAATATAAAATTTTTTGCCCCTCGAACCGTCACCTTATCGTGGTGGAGGGGTTTGCATATCCCGATGATCCTAGGAGCTATGTTGGGCCACCCAAGGCAAACTGGTCCTAGGTGAGGGATGAGACAAAGAGCGGTTCAACAAACCTCCAATGATGAAAGAAAACTTTGGACGACGTTTTCCCTTGCCTGGACGCAGGTCACCGGAGCCCCCCTCTGGAGCCAGGCCTGGAGGTGGGGCTCGATGGCGAGCGCCTGGTGGCCGGGCCTGCACCCATGGGGCTCGGCCGGGCACAGCCCGAAGAGGTAACATGGGTCCTCCTCCCCATGGACTCACCACCTATGGGAGGGGCCAAGGAAGTTGGGTGCAGTGTGAGTTGGGTGGTGGCGGGCGGGACCTTGGCGGTCTGATCCTCGGCTACAGAAACTGGCTCTTGGGACGTGGAATGTCACCTCTCTGAAGGGGAAGGAGCCTGAGCTAGTGCGAGGAGGTGAGAGGTTCCGCTAGATATAGTCGGACTCACCTCGACGCACAGCTTGGACTCTGGAACCAATCTCCTTGAGAGGGGCTGGACTCTCTACCACTCTGGAGTTGCCCCCGGTGAGAGGCGCCGAGCAGGTGTGGGCATACTTATTGCCCCCCGACTTGGAGCCTGTGCATTGGGGTTTACCCCGGTGGACGAGAGGGTGGCCTCCCTCCGCCTTGGGTGGGGAAGAGTCCTGACTGTTGTTTGTGCATATGCGAACAGCAGTTTGGAGTATCCACCCTTTTGGAGTCTCTGGAGGGTTGCTAGAGGGCATACCTTCTGGGATTCCCTCGTTTTGCTGGGAGACTTCAATGCTCACGTGGGCAATGACAGTGAGACCTGGAAGGGCGGATTGGGAGGAATGGCCCCGATCTGAACCCGAGCGTGTTTTGTTATTGGACTTCTGTGCTCGCCACGGATTGTCCATAACGAACACCATGTTCAAGCATAAGGGTGTTCATATGTGCACTTGGCACCAGGACACCCTAGGCCTCAGGTCGATGATCGACTTTGTGGTCGTGCCGGACTTGCGCCATATGTCTTGGACACTCGGGTGAAGAGAGGGGCGGAGCTGTCAACTGATCACCACCTGGTGGTGAGTTGGCTTCGATGGTGGGGAAGATGCGGTCAGACCTGGTAGGCCCAAACGTGTTGTGAGGGTCTGCTGGGAACGGCTGGCAGAGTCCCCTGTCAGAAGTAGCTTCAACTCCCACCTCCGCAGAACTTCAACCCGCCCCGAGGGAGGTGGGGACATTGAGTCGAATGGGCCATGTTCCGTGCCTCTATTGTTGAGGCGGCTGACCGGAGCTGTGGCCGCAAGGTGGTGGTGCCTGTCGTGGCGGCAATCCCCAACCCGTTGGTGGACACCGGCGTGAGGGATGCCGTCAAGCTGAAGAAGGAGTCCTATAGGACTTTTTGTCCTGTGGGTCTCTGGAGGCAGCTGATAGGTACCGCAGGCCAAGCGGAACGCGCTTCGGTTGTTGCTGAGGCAAAACTCGGGCATGGGAGGAGTTTGGGAGGCCATGGAGAACGACTTTCGGACGGCTTCGAGGAGATTCTGGTCCACCGTCCGCGCCTCAGGAGGGGAAGCAGTGCAGTGTCAACACCGTATATGGTGGGGATGGTGCGCTGCTGACCTCACTCGACGTTGTGGGTCGGTGGGGGAGTACTTCAAGACCTCCTCAATCCCACTAACATGCCTTCCAATGAGGAAGCAGAGCCTGGGGACTCTGAGGTGGGCTCTCCCATCTCTGGGACTGAAGTCACCGAGGTGGTCAAAAACTCCTTGGTGGCAGGGCCCGGGGTGGATGAGATCGCCCGAGTTCCTTAAGGCTCTGGATGTTGTAGGACTGTCTTGGTTGACACGCCTCTGCAACATCGCATGGACATCGGGACAGTGCCTCTGGATTGGCAGACCGGGTGGTGGTCCCCTCTTTAAAAGGGGACCGGAGGGTGTGTTCCAACTATAGAGGGATCACACTCCTCAGCCTCCCTGGAAAAGTCTATTCGGGGTTCTGGAGAGGAGGGTCCGCCGGATAGTGAACCTCGGATTCAGGAGGAACAGTGTGGTTTTCGCCCTGGTCGCGGAACAGTGGACCAGCTCTTCACCCTTAGCAGAGTCCTGAGGGTGCATGGGAGTTTGCCCACCGGTCTACATGTGTTTTGTGGACTTGGAAAAGGCATTCGACCGTGTCCCTCGGGAATCCTGTGGGGGTGCTCGGGAGTATGGGGTACCGGACCCCTGATAAGAGCTGTTCGGTCCCTGTACAACCGTGTCAGAGCTTGGTCCGCATTGCCGCAGTAAGTCGAGCCCGCTTCCAGTGAGAGTTGGACTCCGCCAGGGCTGCCCTTTGTCACCGATTCTGTTCATAACTTTTATGGACAGAATTTCTAAGCGCAGCCAGGGTGTTGAAGGGGTCGGTTTGGTGGACTCAGGATTGGGTCACTGCTTTTGCAGATGATGTTGTCCTGTTTGCTTCATCAGGCCGTGATCTTCAGCTCTCTCTGGATCGGTTCGCAGCTGAGTGTGAAGCGGCTGGGATGAGAATCAGCACCTCCAAATCCGAGACCATGGTCCTCAGCCGGAAAAGGGTGGAGTGCCCTCTCAGGGTTGGGGGGAGAGATCCTGCCCCAAGTGGAGGAGTTCAAGTATCTCGGAGTCTTGTTCACGAGTGAGGGAAGAATGGACCGTGAGATCGACAGCCGGATCGGTGCGGCATTTGCAGTGATGCAGGCTCTGCAACGGTCTGTCGTGGTGAAAAAAAAGAGCTGAGCCGTAAGGCGAAGCTCTCAATTTACCAGTCGATCTACGTTCCTACCCTCACCTATGGTCATGAGCTATGGGTAGTGACCGAAAGAATGAGATCGCAAATACAAGCGGCCGAAATGAGTTTCCTCCACAGGGTGGCAGGGCTTTCCCTTAAAGATAGGTTGAGAAGCTCAGTCATCCGGGAGGGGCTCAGAGTAGAGCTGCTACTCCTCCGCATGGAGAGGAGTCAGATGAGGTGGCTCGGCATCTGATCAGGATGCCTCCTGGACGCCTCCCTGGTGAGGTGTTCCGGGCACGTCCAACCAGGAGGAGGCCCCGGGGAAGACCCAGGAAACACTGGAGGGACTATGTCTCCCGCTGGCCTGGGAACGCCTTTGGGATTCTCCGGAAGAGCTGGAAGAAGTGGCGGGGAGAGGGAAGTCTGGGCCTGTCTGCTTAAGCTGCTGCCCCCGCGACCCGACCCTGGATAAGCGGAAGAGGATGGATGGATGGATATAAAATATTTGTTCTTAGCCAGTTAATAATAATTCCCATGCACTGTTTGCTTTACTTGTCACTGTAATTGAAAATATGCTAAGATCGGATTGCTGAAATCATAGTCATATTAAAAAAAACAAAAACACACACGCCGAAATGTGATTGATGTGTCAGTTGAGGGTTGCTTGTCCGTTGACATCTACTTGCTATTAGAGCGGACCCATAGACTAGAGGGCACTCAAGCTACATGAAAGCAGAGATGTTACCCCGGCCTGGCCCAGACTTTGTTCCAACCAGCACAGGCTCCTAGGGCTGATGATGCCATCGTAGGAACTCCATAGTGGGGACCGAGCGGGGGCGTTTTCACCGTGATCAGCTGGGACACAAACCATGGACCAGGCCAAGGTATGCAGCTCACAAGTATTCCCCAAAATATTAATGAAAGACAATTTTGAGGTCTCAATTATGTTGGTTGGATGTGAAATCCTGGCGTTGTTGGACTCTGGTAGCGACCTCTGTGTAGTCAGTCGTGACTTGCTCCAGCAGACCCCTTATAGGACCACAGACCAGGTGAGACTCTTACTCCTTCTGAAATTTAAAGGGAAGAGCTTTAAGGTTTGGACTTCCATATCAGAATCTTCCACCCTGGCCTCTTTTAATAGGAACGAGGAATGCCTTTTTCCCCCACAGGTCTTGACCACCTGCAAAGCGCCTCCCTCTGTAGTAGATAGAGAAGGGTTCCCGCCGAAAACATCAATCAAGGAACCGCATTTGAAATTGAATCCGAGTTCAATGGAAGACGAATCCTCAAGTAAGGACCTGGGGATGGCTGGTAGACTTTAAACCCCTGTTTGTGCCGGCACCCTCCACAGACTAGACACCCGCTACAGACCCCGACAAAGTAGTGGTGGGGGTTGAATGCAATGCTGTGCCGGGCACAGAGGAAGCAGAGGCTGTCACTCAGACAGAGTTATCTCGCCTGCAATAAACTAACAGCAACTTAGATTTTGCATTCAAACAAGTCCAAGTCGCACATGACTCTTACTATCTGGAGAGGGGGGAACCGAACTTTACAACACCACACTTTTAAATTAAAAGATGGTTTCTTATATTGGGTGATTTCTGATTGCATGGGGGATGGGCAGATTGAACAGCTGGTGGTTCCAAGCAGGCATAGGGAGACAGTTTAAAAATTGCTCACACCTATTGATCTATTTGTAAAGATACAGGTATTATAATTATACAACCTCTATATTACTTGGACACTATCGGTTTGTGTTTTAATTACAGTTATAGACGTTTGTGCTTATTTTATTTATTTGTTTACATTTTTTTTTTCTCTACCCTAAAGGAGACTGTTTAACATCATACCCTTGGTTTATTATTATTATTGCATTAAGACATACTATACTTATTCTGGACCACTTTCTAACACCATTTCCCGGGTTTATTATCTTAATACTTTAAGTTTGCTGAAGATTATATTTTAAGTTCATAGTCCGTTAATGATTATATTTTAGGCATATAGTATTTAGACTATATTGACAATAGATATCACTATTTTTTAATCCTAAAACGCCGCTGCGTGGGGGCTTGTTTTGCTTTGGACGTGCTCTGCCTCTAGGTATGTCAGAGGACCGGGACTGTGTGGGGTCCAGCCTCACGTGGGGAGGCAAAATAGGTGGGTGGGGGTTAAGGGGGGGGGTGTAAGAGAGCAGGCTATATCTATATCTAACCTATCCTTTTAATCCTTATAATTATAACTACCAACGTAACAATAGGCTAAATGGCAATAACTCTTGGGGAAATATGAAATTTAGGTTTAAAGCTGTCTCACTTCCAGTTAAGACTATAAAATGACATCAAAAATTCAGAATCAATGTCTCCATGATGGGACAGTTAACTTTGTGAGCTGGAATGTTAAAGGCCTGAATCATGACTTAAAGAGAAACAAAAGTATTCTCTCACCTAACAGACTTAAATGCTAACATAGTATTTTTACCGGAGACCCACTTACTAAGCAAGGATCAGTTCCGGCTGCAAAAGGACTGGACTGGCCAAAATGTTCCATTCTAGCTTTACAAAGAAAACTAGAGGTGTGGGAATTCTCATACATAGAACAGTCTCATTTGTAGCATCAGATGTAGTATTGGATCCTGAAGAGAGATATATGATGGTCATGGGCAACTTATCTAACTGTAAAATGATTTTGATAAATGCTTATGCACCTAAGATGATAAGGAATTTATACAAAATTTTTTTGCAACCATTCCCAATGTGAACACTCATAAAATAATAATGGCTGGGGACTTTAATTGTGTTTTAAATCCACTTTTAGATAGGACTTCTATCACAGGGGGGACAACATCTAACACTGCAAAGATAAGTTGTGATAAGTTATAAACTTTGTAATTATCAGACCCCTGGAGGTTTTTAAACCCAAACTCAAGACCATATTCTTTCTACTCACCAGTACATCATTGCTACTCAAGAATTGATTATTTCTTTATAAATAATAATTTCTTGCCTATGATTAAATCTTGCAAATACAATGCTATTGTTATTTCCGACCATGCACCTATGATCTTGGAGCTAAAGTCATTATGCCCCACACACTCACCTTGCAGATGGCGTCTCAACCCGCTTCTATTAGCAGAGGAGAATTGTACAGAATTTATATCCAAACAAATCAGTTTCTTCCTAGAGACAAATACATCCTCAGAGATTTCTGCAGGAATACTCTGGGAAAACTCTAAAGGCCTTCTTAAGAGGACAGATTATTTCATATCTTTCCCACAGAAATAAATTAGAAACCAAGAAAGTATCAGAGCTAAAAAGCGAAATTACTAGAATAGATGAAGAACATGCCAGGCTTCCAAGCGAGGCTCTACATAGGAAAAGGCAGGCTCTGCATTCAGAACTCAACCTCTTGACAACTAAAGAAACTGGACAATTAATTTATAAATCCAGGCATCATTACTATGAACACGGAGAGAAAGCTAATAAGCTTTTAGCTCAAATAATCCACAAGCAAGAAGTCCGCAACGCAATCCCAGTAATCACCAACACGAACAGAGACAAAATCATCGACCATAAAAATATAATGCACACATTTAGAGACTACTATAAATCCTTATATTCTACTGAGTTTAAAGAAGACAGCACACAATCTAATACATTTCTGGATACATTACAGATACCACAAATACATACTTTTAGTGCGGAGGAACTGGATAAACCTCTGGCATTATCAGAATTACTAGATGCTATAAAGTCACTTCAAGGCGGGAAAGAAGCAGGCCTATGGAGGAATATTTCGGACAAAATAAAATAAATAAATGCGTAAATAAATAAAAGTACTGTGAAATGTGAGCATAAATAAATAAATGTGTCATGAAATGAGAGCCTAAATAAATAAATGTCATGAAATGAGAGCATAAATAAATAAATGTGTCACGAAATATGTTTTTTGTTGCTTATTTATTTATTTCATTTTGTCCGTAACATTCCTGCAAACCGTCATGAAATACGATTTGAAATAAAACTGTCACTTTCACTCGTCAAAGTTGAGAGGGTGGGCTCTAACGCCCTCTAGTTACTGATTGGTGAATCGATAGCATAAGAATTAATTAGAAAAATGCTTACTACTGCCGATGAAATGGATTCTGCCTAAGATATTACGTATTACAGAGAGAGAATTGAAGATTTATCAGAAGAAATTACAATGTTGGCGGCCCTTTTAGACTCCGATATAGATTAAACCATTTTTTAAATTATCGAAGAACAGGTGGAACGGACTCGACTACACTCCACGTCCATCCTTTGACATTCCAGCAGAGTCAATAGAATACTCTACAGCTCTGATCAGTGGCAAAGTTGTTTGAAAAAGTAGCTGCGAATATGCACCTGACTTTATACTCGTAAAACAAGGGTCAAATACTCAGTTCAAAATATTAGTTGGAGTTGCTTTGGGCATTCCATTTCAAAGTACCTAAACTAATACAGCCGTTGCAGCTTACCGTACATCAAACTGGCTCATTTGCCCTGTGATCATCTTCTCCGATACACTGTATAGATCTACAATCTGTCGTACTTGAAAAAGCATTTGACATGATTGAATGGAAATACCTTTTTACTACATTGGAGAAATTTGGGTTTGGCCCGAACATTTGTGCATGGATCAAACTACTGTATACCAATCCAGGAGCTTCAATCTGTAACAACAACATCTGTTCAGACTTCTTTAAACTGGAACGTGGTACCAGATAAGGATGCCCCTTGACACCACTGCTATTTGCAATTGCCATTGAACCACTGGCGGTCCACTGTTGTAATACAGATCAGATAAAGAGGATTATCAGAGAAGGATTAGAACAGAAAATTTCTCTATATTCAGATGATATGGTATATATCATATACAAAATATCAGACCCACAAAATTCTCTGCCTGAAGTCCTAAAAGCACTCACAGAATTTCAAAAGATCTCTGGAATTAATCTGAATAAAAGTGTACTCTTTCCAGTGAATTCTCAAGCATATAATATTAGATTAGACACCCTGCCTTTTATCATTGCAGAACAGTTTAAATACCTAGGGGTTAACATCACAAGTAAACATAAAGCTTTTTATCAACAAAATTTCGCCGTCTGCATGGAAAAAATTAAGCAAGACTTGCATAGATGGTCAACCCTTCATCTCACTCTAGTTGGAAGAACTAACATTGATAAGATAAATTTTCTTCCTAAGCTTCTTTATTTAAAAACATTCCAATATACATCATTAAATCATTTTTAAGCAATTAGATTAAATAATAACCTCATTTATTTGGAACTCAAAACATCCACGTATCCAAAGAGTGACCCTACAAAGATCAAAGGCAGAAGGTGGCATGGTTCTACTTAACTTTAAGTTTTATTACTGGGCAGCAAACATACAAGCTATAAAAACCTGGACACAAATAGATGAACATACACAGGCCTGGTCCGCAATAGAAGAAAATTCCAGCAGTACTTCTTTATATTCCCTGCTCTGTGCCCCAATAAATGCAAGTTATCGGCAATATACTAATAACCCAATTGTGCTTCACTCATTTAAAGATGGACAAGCTTTTATCTGTGGCACCTCTGCAAGAGAACCACCTCTTTTAACCTTCGCAAACAAATGCAGTTTTTAATATCTGGAAAAAATTTGGGATTAACTTGCTTAGAGATCTTTATATAGACAACATCTTTGCATCCTATGAACAACTACATTCCAAATTTAACATTCCAGCTACACATTTCTTTCACTATCTTCAAATTAGGAACTTTGTTAAACAGAACCTGCCTGATTTTCCTCATCTTGCACCCTCGTCCATGCTGGAAAAAATATTGCTCAATTTCAAGAACTCAGACACCATCTCTGCAATATATAAAATTATTTTACAGTCCCTCCCTTTCAAAGATCCAAGAGGAAAAAGATCTCTTAATCAATATATCAGAAAAGGAGTGGAAAGTAGCAATGCAGAGAATTCACTCGAGCTCCATATGCACAAAGTATACAATTACTCAACTCAAAATTATATATTGAGCACATCCGTCTCCCCTAAAACTCTCCAAAATGTTTCCAGGGCAAGATCCAACCTGCGAACGCTGCAATAAAGTCCCAGCCTCACTGGGTCACATGTTTTGGGCCTGCACCAAATTAACATCATTTTGGACCAAAATTTTTAAGTGCCTTTCAGACAGCCTTGGTGTCACAATCCCTCCTAACCCATTAACAGCTGTGTTTGGTGTTCTTCCAGATGGGTTTAAAGTGGAGAAGGACACACAAACTAATTGCATTCACTACACTTTTGGTACGCAGACTTATTTTGCTAAACTGGAAGAATCCTAACTTTCCTCTTTTAAGTCAGTGGGAAACCGATGTTTTACACTATTTGAAATTGGAAAAAATCAAATACTCAAAGGATTGGTACAGATTTTTTTCAAAACATGGCAGGATCAAATCAGTAATATTTTAGAATAAGCTCTTAAAGCACAGAGGAAGCAATTATTTCTGCATTTCTTTTTTCTTCTCCATTAAGCTCTATTGGCTTATCAAACTGATCAATTTAGGTATGTTTACAAGCCTTAAGTTTTACCCTGTTGGCCATGCTCTCTCTCTCAGGGGTGGGGGGGGGTCGACTTGTTCTCAATCCTACTTTTTGTAAAAATTGATTGATTTGTATGGAATGATTACAATAAAATTAATTAAAAAAAATTGCTCACACCCACATATTTGTGGGTCATCTCAGTGCAGAGAAGACAAGGGAAGGCATTACAAAACACTTTCATTGGCTGCATATGGGCTGGGAAATGGAGCAGTTTTGCAGGGCGTGTCCCAACAGTTAGATTATTTCTGCTCAAACTCGCTAGGGCCCACCTCTCTCTGATGCCTATTTTGGATGTTCCCAAGAGTAAAAGTGATTTTCAGTATATGCTCGTGTTGGTTGACTATGCAACAAAATACCCCAAAGTGGCCACTCTACAGAAGGCGAAAGAAAAGACTGTTGCTACAGTTCTGTCAGCAATTTTCATGCACATTGGCATGCCATGCAAACTGACCAGGGTATTCCCTTCATCTCTCATGTCATAAAGCAACTGTGTAACAGCCTTGTAATTAACACTAGAATCCCTGAAGCCTATGAAAAAAGTCATAATCCCTGGCCACCTTAAATTCCTTTGCACCTCTCCGTCACCCTCTCTTGTTTTCTAAATGTGTCAATCAGCACAAGCAGCAAGCATGCTGCTATCCCATCCCCCCGCCAACGCAGCTGGATTTCTTCCAACTCAAGTCTTTATCTGGGTGAGTGGTGCCTGGAGTTGTATAGGGTAAATAATAAATCGTTATTTGGAATACATAAATTTCATGTGCGTTCCGTGTCTAAAACGATCTGGGTAAATGTAGGATATCAGGAAATGCGAGGCAAGAAATGCTAAACGTATACTTAAAACAGAAGCTTTTTCCATGTTATAGTAATATTGATGTGAAGTGTATAATGTACGAAGACTTTAGTTCAAATATCAAATAAACATGTGCACTTTTATTCAAAAAATATATTTGATTTGACACCTGGAGTCAATTTTGGCTACTTGTAAAAGTTAAAGCTTTTTATTATTATTATTATTATTCAGTTTTATTCTGTCAGTGACTTACCTCTTCCTCTCCGAGTTGATGGTGTTTATCTCCATTCTTTTCACAAGAGCAGCAAAGATCACAGTTGGTGCTGTAATGTAATTTAAGTAATAACTGCTGATCTTACCTTGACCACCTGCAGGCAATGCTTGACAGTTTGAGGCTGGGGTTAACGGCTAACCCTAAGAAGTGCAAGCTGGGTATGTCGGAATCCCATTATTTGGGGTATTCCATGGGGAAGGGACTGCTCACGCCTCAGATGGACAAGGTGGGGTAGGTGCTTGCTTATCTACACCCTGAAACACAGAAGCAGGATTATGCCTTCTTCGGGCTCGCTGGGTACTACAGGTAGTTCATTCCCAATATTGCACACTGCACCGGCTCCCTCACTGACCTGGCAAGGGCGGAAAGAACCTTAGTATTTTTGAACCAATGCCTGTGACAGAGCCTTCTCAGACTTAAAAGCTGCTTTATCCTCATTTCCGGTTCTGAAGAATCTGGACTTTCAAAAGAATTTGTTCTGCAGACGGAAGCAACTGCTTTTGGTTTGGAAGTGGTGCTATATAGTGAAGGACAGCCGGGTCCCATGCCTGGCAGGGACGCCCCTGCTACTTATGTTCCAGGGGAGCCGCCATGGGCAGTCCAATACCTCCCCCGGGACGCTTGGTGGCAGCCTCCCTGGCTGACGGTGACTCCCCAGCCGCCCGCAGGGCTCCATGGGAGATGGAGTCCTCCACAGCTTGGTTGGGGCCCAGCGTGGCCGCTAGGGGGAGCTGCCTGCTTCCCACAGCCCAGCTGGACGAGCTTTCAGCCCCACCCGGAAGTGCAAATAGGACCAGGTGGTTAATCACCTGGAACGCTTCCGGGTGGGCTATAAAAGGGCCCAGCCACCACCACTCGGTGTGCCAGAGTTGGGAGGAAGGAGACGAAGCTTGTCTGGGAGGAGTGGTGGAGCGAGGTGGAGAATTGTGGTTTGTTTTGTGCTTTGGGACTGTGTTTGGGCTGTGTGGCACAGGGAAGACGTGTCACACAGCTGAAGAAAAAATAAAGCCTGTGTGTTTTTGTACACGTGCCTCTGCGTGGTCTGTGCGGGTCGGGGCTATATAGCTTTTACAATAAATATATATATATATATATATATATATATATATATATATATATATATATATATATATATATATATATATATATATATATATAACATATATATGATAAATGTGAGGGAATAATTTTAGGATAACATAGTATTCAGCATAAACGGTTAACAAATGTCAGGAACCTGTTCAGGCCTATCAGGAAACCAGATAAAGAACAAGTGAACAACAAAAACAAGGATGTAATACACAAAATGTACTAAAAGATGACTAAGAGATCCTAGAAATAAAGAGAATGGACAGTTGTTATATACACAGAAATTTCAAGGAGAACTACTAAACCTAAAGATATATGAAGAATAAGAAATAATAAAATATACTTTTATATAAGTCATTTTGGTGTAAACCAACCAGTTAAGTGTATGCATTGATTGAAACTGTATGTTAATTCAATAGTTTATAAAATGACCCATTTTTTTTTTTTATCATTCTGACCATGCTGTAACAAATTGCGTGATGGATACTCCCTATTCAGCACACTGCTGCAAGAGTAATAATGGATGCAGATGGTCAAGCTTTTTCCTGCTTTTTTATTGGCTCAAAAGGGTTATCAGACTTGTTCTAATAGAGGATAAGTTTCCTTCTTTAATTGTTTGTTTTCCATCATTATAGAACACACACACACACCACTTTCATTGTGAAAAGGTCAGTATAACATGAAATGTTTTTTCTTTAACATATATGAACAAATGAGATTTGATCTTCATTTAAACTGTAACTACAGGTAAAAGTGGTACAGTAAAGTAAACCTCATTCCACGTTTACATTTCTTAGTTCACTGTATAATTTAAATAGATCAATCTCACACATAGAAAAATAAGTACATCCCTAAAGTTATCACTACCTTAAATACCTAAAATTAGGCTCAGGTGCACGACATCAGATGCCAATGATTAGATCATCATTAGAGAGGATCTTGTCTGAACCTGTCTTATTCAAACCTTAGACATTTAGTTTGGTTTGCTCTTTGTTGTTGAGGTGTATTTTATCATCATACCTTGACAGAAAAAGCTCTCTGATGCTTTAAAAAAGACCGTCTACGAGACTGGAAAGGGGTTTAAATAGATCTCAACACAACTGGAAAACAACCAGTCCACTCTCCAGAAGATCATCTACAAATGAAGATTTTAAATAAAAAAATAAAGCTGCCACTTTGTCCAGGCCAAGCTGCCACGGCAAATTCAGTGCAACGGTACAATGCAAAATGCTGAAAGAAGTCTCTAAAGATCCACATTATATCATCACAGGACCTACAGGTATCTGCGGCCAATGTTCATATCAAAATGAAAGATTCAACGATTAGAAAGAGGATGCACAAATTAGATCTACATGGGAGGTGTGCCAGGAGGAAACCTTTGCTATCCAGAAAGAACATGAGGGCAACAATAAAGTTTGCCTATGAACACCTAAGCAAAGACCAGGACTTCTGGAACAATGTGCTGTGGACTGATGAGGTAAACAAAGTCAATTGACCACAGTACCAGTCCTTCAATAAGAAACACACCCTATAAACCACAAATACAAGAAACTTATAAAATTGTATATTTCAGTAAACAACAGCTAATTCTTTTCATACCATTCGTTGTAGTTCATCAACTTAGTGGTCCATGATAAAAGCTTTTGATAACAACTTGTATATACACATAAAAAAATTTTTTACTCGCAGGATACATTCTGCCTTTGAATGTTTGAAGTGTTAAAAGGCCATACTGTGCTTAGAAAGTTCTGAAATGTAATCAGCAGAGGAGCATACACTGCCAACTGCCTAACTGTTAAACAGCAGCAAAATGGAAATATGAAAGTAAAAGGTATACTTGTTCACTAACAGTACTAATAATGCCACTAAAATGTACCAAAACTAACAAAGTTGAGTTAAAACACCTCATAGTTTAACAAAAAACTAAAGACAAAATGGTTACTACTCTTTCTTTAATTAGTCATGCTTACCAAAGTCCAATAGAGATCAACTCTGCTAAATTTCAAACTGCAAATAAATTTGAACTGAGAAACAAGAGGGACAAGGGGGACATAGCATATGGGCAATTTTTCAAATATAAGCATTATAACATTAGAAGAATCTGGATGAGAACAAGCCATTCAGCCCAACAAAGCTCTCCAGTCCTATCCACTTAATTCTTCAAAAATAATATCAAATCTACCTTTGCAGATCCCTAAAGTCCTACCAGTGCCAGAATTCCTAAAAATATGCATCAAAGGATTATATATGTACTCACTAAACTCTAAGAATTTGAGGATAAATATTATTTGGTCCTAGTGATTTGTTTGATTTCAGTCTATTTAATCTAAGCAGTACTTCTTCTACAATTTCCAAATGTACCACCTTAGAAGCACCTGTTATAGCGGGGAGGTTATCCACTTCCTTACATATGAAGACCTCAGAAAAATGTAACTTTAGAGCATTTTCTTTTTTTACTGTCTGTATATTTTGATTCCCTTTTGCTAGTCCTAATACTCCTTCCTTGACCGTTCTTTTTCTACTAAAATACTATAAGAAACTCTTGAGTCATCTTTCTCCAACTGCCTTTTAGCTTCTCTAATATCGTTCTTGATGGTTGTCCTCATGCTCTCAGACATCCTATGATTGTTATTAAAGTTTCTTGTTTAATACACCTTATATACTGTAGCTGTTTTCATCTCTGCAGCTCCTTTTTCAATTCTTTATTACCCCAATGCAAAGTCTTTTTTTTATTTCCCTCTAATTCCAAAGTTTGTGATATACTTGTCCTACATTACATGTAAAAGTTTTTTTAAGCCTGTTCCACTGCTTCTTGACTGTCGCCACTCTTAAAAGTTTATCTCAATTTATCCCTTTTATGTTTTCTCACATCTGTTCAAAATTCACCCTACTATAGTTAAACTTCAACAACACTGAAAACTGTATTATATTATGGTCACTTGACCCTAATAGTTTAATCACCTCTACAACGTATCTTGAGCTTTACAAAATACTAAATTTAGATAGGCTCCCTCCATGACGATGCTTTAAAATACTATGCTAAAAAACAGTCCCTGTTTACTTCTAAAAACCTCTACTCTTGTACTCCAATGTGTGTAAGGTTACCCCAATATATGTGTAGTTAAAGACCTCCAAGACTGTAAGATCCACCTGCAAAAACTGCCTTTTTACTATTACTAACAAGATGTGCACTGAACTTTGCATGTGTATTTTTTTGTGGGGTGGGTAAGGGTGGTTTGGTGGTCTATAACACCTTCCTGAAATTATGCGTCTATTCCTAATGCTTTCCAGATGACTCTAGATATCCTCACTAAGACAAGGCTCATCATTCTACTGAAGAGGAAATGCATTTAAACTCTATTTGACACAAATAACTCCTCCCTCATTTCTCTTCTGTCTGTCTTTCCTACAAAAAAATCTGTAACCATCTATGTTATACTAATCACCATATTTGTTATTTAGCCAGGTTTCTGCTTACTTAGCTTACCAAGAGAACCGGAAAGATTAACACCTCAGACTGATGAAATAATATTTGCAGGATACATCTAGACATCCAACCACTATAATTTAAAATTATTCTTTCAAGCAGCATAAACTTACTTTCATTTCACCATAATGCAGGGAATTCTGGACATCATGAGCCTGGATCACACTGATGCCAATGTCACTGCCAGTAGTCATGACCCCTTTCACTGTCACTGTGGCAACTGCGTGATTCGAGGAGGACCAAGTGAAATTTCCACTTCCTCCATGGGCCTACGGAAAGATAAAATACCATTACAGTGAACACAGTTCTGACTAATCTAAACAGAAACACAGTTTTAAATGGATCTAATGTCCATCTTCTCTTTCACATAGCATGAAACAAGTTTTATACTGTTGAACCTCACTATAAAAAAGTTATGACAGATGTTACAGTTGTGCTTGAAAGTTTATGAACCCTTTAGAATTTTCTATATTTCTGCATAAATATGACCTAAAACATCATCAGATTTTCACTCAAGTCCTAAAAGTAGATAAAGAGAAACCAGTTAAACAAATGAGACAAAAATGTTATACTTGGTCATTTATTTATTAAGGAAAATGACTGAATATTACATATTTGCGAGGGGCAAAAGTATGTGAACCTTTGCTTTCAGTATCTGGTGTGACCCCCCTTTTTGCAGCAATAACTGCAACTAAATATTTCCAGTAACTTCTGATCATTCCTGCACATCGGCTTGGAGGTATTTTAGCCCATTCCTCCATACAGAACAGCTTCAACTCTGGGATGTTGGTGGGTTTCCCACATTAACTGCTCGCTTCAGGTCCTTCCACAACATTTTGATTGCAATAAGGTCAGGATTTTGACTTGACCATTCCAAAACATTAACTTTATTCTTCTTTAACCATTCTGTGGTAGAACGACTTGTGTGCTTAGGGTCGTTATCTTGCTGCATGACCCACCTTCTCTTGAGATTCAGTTCATGGACAGATGTCCTGACATTTTCCTTTAGAATTCTCGGATATAATTCAGAATTCATTGTTCCATCAATGAAGGCAAGCCATCCTGGCCCAGATGCAGCAATACAGGCCCAAACCATGATACTACCACCACCATGTCGCACACATGGGATAAGGTTCTTATGCTGGAATGCAGTGTTTTCCTTTCTCCACACATGCTGCTTTTCATTTAAACTAAAAAGTTCTATTTTGGTCTCATCCGTCCAAAAAACATTCTTCCAATAACCTTCTGGTTTGTCCACATGATCTTTAGCAAACTGCAGACGAGCAGCAATGTTTTTTTGGAGAGCAGTAGCTTTCTCTTTGCAACCCTGCAATGCACAAATTTGTTGTTCAGTGTTCTCCTGATTGTGGACTCATGAACATGAACATTAGCCAATGTGAGAGAGGCCTTCAGTTGCTTAGAAGTTACCCTGGTATCCTTTGTGACCTCGCCGACTATTACACACCTTTCTCTTGGAGTGATTTTTGTTGGTCGACCATTCCTGGGGAGGTTAACAATGGTCTTGAATGCCCTCCATTTGTACACAATCTGTCTGACTGTGGATTGGTGGAGTCTAAACTCTTTAGAGATGGTTTTATAACCTTTTCCAGCCTGATGAGCATCAACAACTTTTTTCTGAGGTCCACAGAAATCTCCTTTGTTCGTGCCATGATATACTTCCACAAATGTGTTGTGAAGATCAGACTTTGATAGAACCTGTTCTTTAAATAACACAGGGTGCCCACTCACACCTGATTGTCATCCCATTGATTGAAAACACCTGACTCGAATTTCATCGTCAGACTAACTGTTAATCCTATAGGTTCACATACTTTTGCCACTCACAAATATGTAATATTCGATCATTTTCCTCAATAAATAAATGACCAAGTATAATATTTTTGCCTCATTTGTTTAACTGGTTTCTCTTTATCTACTTTAAGGACTTGAGTGAAAATCTGATGATGTTTTAGGTCATATTTATGCAGAAATATAGAAAATTCTAAAGGGTTCACAAACTTTCAAGCACAACTGTATGTTTCTCCTTATGTATTATGTATATCTGTTAATGTTATGTTATGTAAATAGTATTACAGTAGTGTATTGTCTTTCCTACACGCCTGACAAGGAAGGGTAATTTTAATTATGCTAATACATTTATCAATTATGGGAATAACTCAATTATGGGGGAAGTAGGGAATGGGCTGCTCTATTACAAAAGAAAAGCAAAAGAGGTGCATAAACCACAAAATAATCTTCTAAAGGTATAACAAAGGCTTGCAATACCGCCTCACTGGTCCAGTGTCATGGGGTCTGGCTCTGACTATCCATATGGAGTTTTCTTCCTACATGCTATCAGAAACACAAACAGCAGCAGGTTAGTTTAGTTTAAGATAGGGATTAAAAATTTCCCAGTGTGAGTGTGGGTGCATGTATGAATATAGGTCTACGATGGACTGGCAGTCATGAAGCCAGTGTTGCCACTAGTGTCTGACTGTTCCGACCCCTCTCTCAAAAGTAACCCTAAACTGGACTAAGTAGGTTTTAGAATGTTGTTGTTTTACTTTCCAATACAATAACAAAATCTCATTATTTTATTCATTACCTTCCTAAAAATTTAAGGGATTTTTTACAATTTTAATCCGCTTAGCACCTATCATCTTTAAAGCAGCTCTAGTCAAATAATTTAATACAGTACTTGGAAAAAGGAACCAAGAAATCAAAGTTGTTTTAAAATTCTAATTTGTCTGATAATTTGCAATTATTGAAAATCACTGCAAATATTTCTTCAGGTAAAGAGAGAACATGTTCTTGCTTAGTGTTTTTGATATAATTAGAAAATGCAGAAACATGCAAACACATTCTGCAAATGCAAAAGATAATTCATGGCTTCTTTATCTGGAACATCAGTTAAGATCACAAAAACAAAATCCATGACTTTCTGCATAACCCTTTTTAATCACATGTGGGAACTAGAAGCTCGCCATACAAAACAGTTAAAAAAAATCTTTTAAAGTTAAAAAATTCAAAAAGTGTTTTCATATTATAAAATTAAAACTGAAGTACTCACTTTTATGGTGTACATATAAGCGCCAACCTTTGGCTGCCAAGGAAATGTCAAAATTACTGGAGTCAGAATGATAGGATCATATATTTCCACATCTTGTTGGTTGCGTACTGGAACAGGCAAAACATGGACTCCTCCATCCTAAAAACAAAAAAGTGCACACAAAATAAACAAGGCTGTAAAATGTTTCATTTCCTACCCTTAGAGACATTTCATTTCAAATTTACTCAGGTACTGCTTGCGAAAGAGATTATTAGTAAATCAAAATGTGAAAAAGTACAACTGCTCCTGTTATAATGAATGAGCAAACTTCAGGCTTGTTTGCAAAAAAGGCTTCACAGTATGTAGCTTAGGAAAGGTTCAATATAAATAAAATGTATTATTATTATTATTAATAAATGTAATATGCTGATCAACAATAGAAATAACCAACCTGATCAACAACAGAAGTGAGAGCTCCTTCTATTACAACCTGTCCCTTTTTTAAAGCTTTTACATGATGATAAGATCCATTCAGAGAAGACTTCAATATTTGAAAATACTCATTTGGAATTTCTGCTTCAATGTGAATATTCTGTAAAATATTGCAAAAAGCAAGCATAAGTTATACAAGTTATATACAGTAAGCAGGATGGTATATCTAGGGCAGAAGGTATATGCCAAGAAAGAACATTTCTGTGTATCAGTAATTAGAGGTAAATAATAACAGAAAAACCAAATGCCCCAAACTCTTTCAGTTTGACCAATTTTATTAAATTTAATGACATTATAGAAAGAAGAAAATTAGCCTTATTTAAAAATTACCTTATTCCTCGCAATGCAGTAAAACAAATACAAACTAAAGCTGAATTGCATTGTGGAGTATTCATATAAATAAACTTCAAAGATGGGGGGAGGGGGAAATCAGGGGCTTGATGGCAAAATACATGATACAGGCAGTCCCCGGGTTACGTACGAGATAGGGACTGTAGGTTTGTACTTAAGTTGAATTTGTATGCAAGTCGGAACAGATACATAAATTTAATAAATGCTATTGTTGACCGACTGTAACCAACTGCTCTGCCAATGAATGATGGAGTTTCACCTCTTTCTGACCTTATTATTTCTACTTTATTTTCAATGGTGATGGTTTTTCTCTTCTTTACTGTATCACCAGCACTTGCATCAGATTTGTGTTTCAGAGACATTGTTGAAGGCTGAAGACAAAAGATTAAGATGAGCTCTTTTGCACAGCACTGTACATGCTATCACAGCAGGAAGGCACCAGCCATCAACACATCTGATGTACTGACAAGAGACAACTTCCTGCTATGTACGGAACAGTACAAGCAGGCTTTCTATCAAGAATGAATGGGGGCATCGAAACGGGCCGGTTCATCACCAGACCACCTCACAGTCACCTCCACTACAGTATGCTGCCTGCAGCATCCGCCCACCGAGAACAAACACGGTGCAGCCAAAGGCCGGTAGTGAATCGCCCCCATTCAATAGGCAGCCATCCGATGCACATGAGAATGCTACCCCCCGCCACCCCGTTCACCCTTAATGGCCTCTGTTCAGCCACAACCGGGTCACCACTTGCAGCATCACCAGCTGCCCACTGAGAACAAATGGGGCAGCCGTGTGTGGTGGGCAGGCAATGAAAACCGTTTGCCGCCAGGAGACGCCGAGGGACACTACACTGCACGAGCAGTGAAATGGCCCCCCTCTAGCCACCCACTGAGAACAAATTGGGCAGCCCTGTTAGGTGGGCAGGCAGTGAAACCACTTGCTGCCGGGAGCCGCCTGAGGGACACTACACTGCGCGAGCTGCGAAATTGCCGCCCTCCAGCCTCCGTCCCTAAGTTGAAGATGACATAACGGCAGTTACTGAGGCGCATACGTAGCAGCTGCGGCCCTAGTTCGTAAGTCGTAGGTCAGATGTCCGTAACCTGGGGACTACCTGTATATGGCAGAGAACTAGGGTGTTCAAATCAAACCACAATGTGCCATTACAATCCAGTTCAAAAACTAAAAACTGTCAGTATAGCATACTAAACTACTTCAAGCCTTGTGTACAATACAAGTCAGGAGTGATGGTATGCCTTGGTTAGTTTAAACGCTTACGCCTCTCGGTAAAGGGATGCCCCATGGACAGAACATAGAGGAGATGGACATTGTCTATAGTTAATTATATTATCTCTTTTCACATGTTCTTATCTATACAGTGCCTACAATGTTCAGTTCATTCCATGGACTGGCCTGCTAGTGCCAATGCTGTATGTAATAAGTTAAGGGAGACCACGATTCAGTATATATTGCTACTGCACTCCAAAACATTGTAACCGTACAAAGATTACATATCAAAGAATTACACTCAAATTCAACAGAAGTTACCGCTTTTACAGGATCTGCTACAGTATGACATTTTTACCCAACATTCTCATTATTTCCACTAATTACCTGTTAGAATTCAAAAGAATACAGTTTCCTCTTAAATTGTCTATTGCAAAGACTATCAACAAAACTCAAGTCACTAGGAAAAGCAAAAAATTATGGTAGAAATGATATAATCATGTTGCATGTTCAATGGAAACGGGTAACAGTTATAGTTATATGCAAGGGGGACCCAGAGACTTCCGAAAGTGGTATAAATAAAAAGTCTCTTTTATTCACTGTCAAAATAATCCCCTTGAGATGCAATACATTTTTCTCAGGACTTCTCCCATTTCAATTAACATTTTCTATACTCATCTTTTGCACTTGTGCCTAGAGCCAACTGCAATTTTTTCCTGGATTTCTACCTCAGTAGTTAATCATCTTCTCTTGCGTCTCAAGTTTAATTTCTGGAACAAGAAAAGTCATAGGGAGTAAGATCTTGCAAATACAGGAGGCGTGAGGTAACTGTGGTGATGTTAGATTTTTACACATAACTTGATAAATATTTTGTACGTCTTTATTTGTAATTTAGGCAAAGCAATGTTTTAGTGTTTACCTATCCCAAAAGCCCCCTTTTTTTACGACTGAGTCTCTTTGTAATTTATGACAGGATTTGGGGGATGTGTCTTGAGTATTTCTCTGCTAAAGTCTTTCAACACCCGCAAGGAAGCCAGGTTATGTTAACATATGGCTTGGGAACAGGTGTTAAGATGTTCTATTTCCCCCATTGGTCTGAAGTATGGCTGTTTGGAATTGGCTTGGATCAGAAGCTTTTGACTTTTCAAAACTTGGCAGGATCTAATCAATAACATTTTAGAATAAGCATTTAAATTGAGGAAGCGGATTCTCTCCCATCTTTTTTATTTTTATTCATTTATTGATTTACATTTCTTTTCCTATTATTAAAGTTTTACTCTGCTGGCCTAGCTCTCTTTCTCATGGGTGGGGGATGATTTGTTTCAAAACTGGTTTTGTTAAACTTGACTTTCTTGTACGGAAAGTTATTTGATTTTAATAAAATCAATAAAATGTTAAACAAAAAAAAAAAAAATAGGAAAGCTATAACTCCCCTAAACCACTTAAAAAACACTCATTTTTTTCAGTTAATTTTTTCATGAACAAAATATTTTCTTCTTTTAGGTATCAATATCAGGCATACAAAGTCAATGAAATTTAGTTAAGTTTTACAATTTGTTAGTTTATACATTTCAGAGCATTTATTTGATCATATATTGCCAGAATAAATAAAAGTGCAAGAAGCAGTAACATTATTGAAGATTTAGGGGCCCCTATAGTTAAAGATCCTGTCAGTATTACAGATACCCAGGCAAGTCAACAGAAGCTCATTACTTTAGCATGTCGCACTCCTGCTAAAATGTATGGTGAAGGTATTTTTTATTTCTTTTTAACCCTTACATGTTTGGATCAAAATAGAGCCATTTTTGTGTTTGAATTCAGTAAAATCACCCTACATTTCATTTGTTCAGTGTGAAACTTTTCAAAAAAGCTTCTCAAAAATTGTTACCCTGGTCAGGTCAATTTGGACTTACCACTTATTTTAATGGATTTTCCACTGCATTTAGGATGGCTTGTCATTTACAACCTATAAAAATCTCAAATTATTTATTTTCACCTCAAAACTGTAAAAGCTTTTAGTAAAACACTACACCACTTTGAACAGTGCCAGTCCTTCTGGTCATATTTGATTGACCATATTTATGTATTTCATGAGCTTCTGCAAAAGCTACATTTCCACTTTGCCCAAATAAAGTTCTAACTATCGCTCTACTTTGGTGGATTTTACCCTCCATTCTTTAATGGATTCAACTCTGCATTTAGTTCTAAAACTTAACCTGTAGAAGTGATTAATTTAAGATAGTCAATCAATATACTGTAAATAATGTTTAGGGTTATTAAAAAAAAAAAAAAGTGTCAGAATCAGGTCAAAAAAAGACACAGGAACCTCATTAAATCAGTACTTGAACATTTTGTAAGAGTTAGGGACTGTGCAATCATTGTTGATAAATATGCCTATTTCAACAGTTGGTTTAGTGCCCAGAGTTGGCATTTGACATCTTTACTATCATTATCTCCTTAATTTGAAACAGGACCACATCGTGGATGAAACATTATACTCCATTCTCAGAAATATCAGATTCTTCCAAAATCCACACTAGCATTTACAATGTTTATTTTTTCTGTAATCTGTTAAACCATGAGTTTAGTTTTTCACTAGCAGACTTAATATATTGAAACATTACAATTGGATTATATCAATACTATCTGGTGCTGTGATATGGCACACACATATATACACACAGTGATAACTTGAGATACGAGTTCCCCAACGTACGAGTTTTTTGAAATACGAGCCGTCACTAGGTCAATTTTTTGCCTTGAGTTACGAGCCAAACTTCGAAATACAAGACATCAAAGAGCTTGTCGCCGCACATTTCGATAAACTGACGACAGAGGAGTTCACAGAACTACAGACGCAGCAACATACGGAGGTTCTACTGGAGATCGGTATCGCGGAGGAGGTTAGCTTTTAAAGTGAGATAAAGGAAGTGTTTGCAATGTGGGAAAAGGTTTCGAACTTTAAAGAAAACACCCTGAAAAAGTTGCAACTGATCGTGCAGCAGCGCTATTTAATGACACTTGCCTAAAACTTGATTTTATTGTAAAACACCCTGAAAAAGTTACATCTGATCGTGCAGTGGCACTATTTAATGACACTTTCCTAACTCATTTTTAGAAACATTCTAAAGGGGAGGACTAAACAAAGCTCCTTGGATAAGTTTCTATTGGAACGCCCTGCGAATGAAAATGATTAAAGCGTGGCAAAAAAGAAAAAAACTTGTGAAGAAGAAAATTAAGTTAAGCAAAAGTGAAGTGAAAGGAAAAAAAAAAAAAATTACAATACGCTAATCGGCTTCGCCAGCATCTGTTTATTTCTTTAGATTCTCTTTTATGTATTAGGTTTTATTTTGTTTGTATACAATATTTGTTCATTATAAAAATATTTTTCTTATGTTGAAAACATTTAACAAAAAATTTGGGTGGTTTTATGGGGGTTGGAACGAATTAATCTCATTTCAATTAATTTCCATGGGAAAAATTGATTTGAGATATGAGCATTTTGACTTACAAGCTTGGTCACGGAACAAATTAAACTCGTATCTCACAGTATCACTGTAGAACAGCTTCCTCTGTCTCGTAATAATGAAGCTGGCCCAGAGAATAACAGTGCCACCATTAGACAGAAAATAAAGTCAGACACGGAGAAACAGGAATAAGTAAACCTGTACTTGTGGGAATACAACAGTAACATAATGGTACTAGACTACTAAAGAATGGAAAACTAATGAAAAACAGAGTAAAGAAACAGTTATTTTCTGAACCTTAAATCAGTGAGTATGAATGTCCCTGCCAGAAACCTAGGATTGACCCACAATGGACACAACCAAATATTAAATGTCAAGATGGTGGAAATCCAAATTCTTCTAAATTCTGTATCTTCATAACCAGTTTAGGAACTACAAGTGAAGTTAAATAGGGACTAGTGAAATTAACTTAATGCACCATGCCTGAAAGTGTCACAAATGTATGTTTCTTTTCTGGCTGCAAGACTTTGTTTTGCCTTTTTAATAAATATGTTAATTTTAAATGGATTACTGATATGTTTAATTATTAATGTTATGGTTTAAAATAGAGTGAAGTCCATGTAATTTCTTTATATATCTGACTAATGTTAATGTGTGTTTGCTGCTATAACACAGAAGTTTCCCCTTGAAATCCATTAAGTATCTATTAGTCAGTTAAATGGCGTTGGTAACATGATACAATTAAAATCCAAAAAGGTCCTAAATGATTTTAATTGATTTCAGCCTTTAAATCAACAAAAGCTGAAATTTCAGGAAGGGATTTTGATATTTACAGTAAGCATCAGGTGTTGTTCTTGCCAGAGTATCCCATTATGACCACTTACTGTATCATATCTCAACTTATCCAAATATAAGAAGAATGTTATGTTTAATCAGTTCTTAGGGAGCTTGCAATCCTTCACAGATCTTACAAAGAATACACATTCTTGTAAATATATGAAACTTACTCTTGCTATTTTTAAAAGCATAAAATACACTCCATCTAACATACTATCAGTTGGCACTTCTTAATGACGAACAGCCTAGTTACACATTTATTCCTTTAAAAAAATTAAATACGTAACAATTATCAGTCATTAACAAAAACTACACAGAATATGATTATGCAGTAAGTATAGTGTGAGAAATTATGTACTATTGCTAATCCCAAGAATAGATGGAAAAAAATCAATCCAATAAGGACAAAGCTGGTTAATGGATGGTAAGGTCAGTACAACAAAGAGGGAAGAAGAGGGTGTAATTTGAGACTAGCCTTCACTACTTATTTGGATATCTCTATGTTAACAGGAAGATGCAACATTTTAAGTAGTATATATTTACTTGTGTCATTAAAGTTGATTGATACTTTAGAAAAAAAATATTATCCATGTTAATTAAATGTGAATTTTACCTGGCCTGAACTGGATCATTACTGACAAACTTAATGCACTCCAAATTCTTCAGCACAGTACAGGACTAACTATGATGGTTAAATCCCATGACAGACGGTTAAATCATGAAGGACTACTTTTATTTTCAAAGATTTGCAAAAAGAGACACCCTGTGCTATAGACTTAATTAATGGCTTCCAGCACAGCGGGCATGATATAGTGAAGGTTAGCAGAGATATTCTGAGCACATTCTCAGAAATTAATGTGACTCGTGTCTGCACTGCAAAAAAAAAAAAAAACGGGGGGCGCAGTATGTTTAATTTAGAAAGCGACATCAGAGTCTTTGTTTAGTGTCAACATGCGACACCAAGCCACACTGAAAATCCTACAGGAACAATGTTCATGCTTCAATGTGATGAAGCAAATCATCAAACTTAAACGCGGACATACAAATGTATTTGTGGTACTTCATTGTATTGCCTATATGAAAAGTAGATGAAGAGGTCATGACGCAATGCATTTTAAAGGTTTCACATACCATCCTCTCTCTCGATAGATAGATAGATAGATAGATAGATAGATAGATAGATAGATAGATAGACACACACACACTAATAAAAGGCAAAGCCCTCACTCACTGACTGACTGACTCATCACTAATTCTCCAACTTCCAATGTAGGTAGAAAGCTGAAATTTGGCAGGCTTATTCCTTACAGCTTACTTACAAAAGTTAAGCAGGTTTCATTTCGAAATTCTACACGTAACGGTCGATAACGGTCGACAACGTCCGCCATGTTGAATTTTCTTATTCATGGCCCCATCTTCACGAAATTTGGTAGGTGGCTACCCTGAGCTAACCAAACCCAATGTACATACTTATTTCGGTGGTATGACGCCACTGTCAGCCGCCATATTGAACTTTCCAACGTCACTAATTCTCCAACTTCCCGTGTAGGTAGAAGGCTGAAATTTGGCAGGCTCATTCCTTACAGCTTACTTACAAAAGTTAAGCAGGTTTTATTTCGAAATTCTACGCGTAATGGTCATAACGGTCAACAACGTCCGCCATGTTGAACTTTCTTATTTATGGCCCCATCTTCTCGAAATTTGGTAGGCGGCCTTCCTGAACTAACCGAAACCAATGTACATACTTGTTTCGGTGGTATGATGCCACTGTCGGCCGCCATATTGAACTTTTCAACAGTCTTTGTTACTTATGGGCCCATCTTCAAGAAGTTTGGTACACGGGTTCCCAACGCTAACTGAATCCTACTTACGTACATATATACGTTCATAGCCTGCATCTCGGTCACCGTGTGAGGTGGCGTTGGGTACCCCGTCCCAATTCTACATGGCATTGATTCAACAAGGTGCTGAAAGCATTCTTTAGAAATGTTGGCCCATATTGATAGGATAGCATCTTGCAGTTGGAGATTTGTGGGATGCACATCCAGGGCACGAGGCTCCTGTTCCACCACATCCCAAAGATGCTCTGTTGGGTTGAGATCTGGTGACTGTGGGGGCCATTTTAGTACAGTGAACTCATTGTCACATGGCAGTTGCTTCAATGCATTTAGGGGTGTGGTCCTGGTCAAGACAATCTCCTGGACTCAACACTGAATGTCAGAATGGGAAAGAAAGGCGATTTAAGCAATTCTGAGCGTGGCATGGTTGTCGGTGCCAGATGGGCCGGTCTGAGTATTTCAGAGTCTGCTCAGTTACTGGGATTTTCACGCACAACCATTTCTAGGGTTTACAAAGAATGGTGTGAAAAGGGAAAAACATCCAGTATGTGGCAGTCCTGTGGGCGAAAATGCCTTGTTGATGCTAGAGGAGAATGGGCTGACTGATTAAACTGATAGAAGAGCAACTTTGACAGAAATAATCACTCATTACAACCGAGGTATTCAGCAAAGCATTTGTAAAGCCACAACACGCAAAACCTTGAGGCGGATGGGCTACAACAGCAGAAGACCCAACCGGGTACCACTCATCTCCACTACAAATAGGAAAAAGAGGCTACAATTTGCACAAGCTCACCAAAATTGGACAGTTGAAGACTGGAAAAATGTTGCCTGGTCTGATGAGTCTAGATTTCTGTTGAGAAATTCAAATGGTAGAGTCAGAATTTGGCGTAAACAGAATGAAAACATGGATCCATCATGCCTTGTTACCACTGTGCAGGCTGGTGGTGGTGGTGGTGGTGTAATGGTGTGGGGGATGTTTTCTTGGCACACTTTAGGCCCCTTAGTGCCAATTGGGCATCATTTAAATGCCACGGGCTACCTGAGCATTGTCTCTGACCATATCCATCTCTTCATGACCACTATCCTCTGATGGCTACTTCCAGCAGGATAATGCACCATGTCACAAAGCTCGAAACATTTCAAATTGGTTTCTTGAACATGACAATGAGTTCACTGTACTAAAATGGCCCCCACAGTCACCAGATCTCAACCCAATAGAGCATCTTTGGGATGTGGTGGAACGGGAGCTTCGTGCCCTGGATGTGCATCCCACAAATCTCCATCAACTGCAAGATGCTATCCTATCAATATGGGCCAACATTTCTAAAGAATGCTTTCAGCACCTTGTTGAATCAATGCCATGTAGAATTAAGGCAGTTCTGAAGGCGAAAGGGGGTCAAACACCGTATTAGTATGGTGTTCCTAATAATCCTTTAGGTGAGTGTATATATATATATATATATATATATAAAGTAAACTGTGACATTTTTAAAATAGATTACATGAAATTATACACAAAAAAGAAACTTACTTCTTGACAAATTTAAAATCCTAAATACATATTTTCTTAGACTGAATCAGTGTTAATTTTGCTGATAAAAACTTAAGACGAACATTAGTCCCACAACAACATTTTTTAAAAAAGAACACAAAGCAATTGTTTAACATATCAAATCAACAAAAAATATTTACTTTTGACAAATGTTACTGTCTTGCATGTTGTATGAGCCTGCATACTCTATGATTTCACATACATTTTACACAGCAAAGTCCTGCGCAGTCGGATCTTGCTCAAAGCAGCCAATTTCAGTCATTGCCACATTGCACTGCTTACAATACGTGTTGCTTTGGTGCCTACTTTTCAATTGTCTGTTGCTGCACTTTCTCACATATATTGTTAGTGTGTACTGTAGAGAGACAAGTCACTCTTTTGCCATTGTGCCATTCCACTGCCACCAAGTTTTCTGCCCGCATGAAAACCGTATTGTCACCTCTTTTCATCTTCTGAAACTTTATGAGCTTTATGCATGGCATTATAGCCTGCCTCACCCCATGGGATTTGCTTCCGTTTATTACAGAAGTGAATAAAACTTTGCAGCAGCACGTACCTATCACCATGCTGCATAACCTGTCCAAAGCCACCAGGGGACAAAGCACGTTTGGACCAATGCTCCCTGAAGTTATATCACCAGTTCTGTCCCATCTTTATTTGTAATACCACAGCACGCTTCATCTCGTCTTTTGTTGTGGGTTTACACTTTGAAAAACGAGAATGCGATGCAAACGCTGCCCGCGATTCCAAAAATTTCTCTGCCTACCTGTTTGTCTCGTCTGACGGTAGCTGAAAAGCAGCATCAGGAGAGAGCAGCCTGAAGTACAGCAGCTGGTGATCGGTCGTGTCCAACAGCAAGCCAGGCCGTCTTGTGAAGTCCAGTAGCCAGATCGGCTGTCAACGGATCAATGTCTGTGTATTTATCCCACGCGGACCTTGTCGTAGATGCATCGGCTGCGCAAAGGCGCTCAACTGGCAGCAGATCTGCTGGCGCGCCATCGGCTCTTGTTTGATCAGCTAATGCCGGCTTCTCACTCTCTTGCTCGATCTCCTGATCACTGTCAATAAAATCCAATTCTGAAAAATCAGAGTCCGACTCCGCGATAATGCGCAAAATATTGTCTGCCGAGTGTTTTCTTTTCTGCACTCGCTTCGCTCCCTTGTCACATGTCGATGCCATCTTGCCATTGTTTACATTTCGCAACTCACACACACGCTAGGATTAGTTGCCGAGTCAACGAGTCTAGCATTCCTCCAAGCACAGAGGGAATGCCTGTGACGTGACAGTGAGATTTGTCGCCATTAACAGCTGATTATCGCCCTCTATCCCTGGATGTCCATTTTAGTCGACATGTGCCCTCAACTCCTCCTGTCGACAAAAGTCGACATCTGCCCTAAAAGAGTTAAGGAGCACATCTACACATGTTCATCCACGCATCCATCCACAATGCAATTGGTGTATAATGGATGGATGGACTGTGGTGGGCTAGCACCCTGCCAGGGGTTTGTTTCCCGCCTTGCGCCCTGTGTTGGCTAGGATTGGCTCCAGCAGACCAACCCCCCAACCCCCGTGACCCTGTAGTTAGGATTTAGCGGGTTGGATGATGGATGGATAGATGGGTAGATGGCTCAGGGTTGCAGGGGACCACTTACACATATGGGCACATTGTCAGTGATGACAACAGTCACAGCAATTAAAGATGGTGGCAAATTTCAAATGAAGTGGTTATTTGGTTTGTCTACATCTGTTAAATGAGCTGCTCCATTTGTTAATACGAAGATAAAAAATATTTAAGATTTCAGTGCTTGAAGCGCATCTCCCATTTAACACAATAAGCACATGTATAGTACAGCAAAACAGCACTGCTTCATTCCGGAATACAAATCTGCAAACACTAAATTTGTGTTGTTCGTTTGGGTTTTTAAAAGTATTGTGACATGAGATTTTGCATATACTGTACATTGATAAATATTTTGTATGTCTTTATTTGTAACTTAGGCAAAGCACTGTAATATTAGTGTTACATTAGTGAGAAGCATTCATGATTACAACCCCCCCACCAGGACTGAGTCTCTTAGAATTTTATGACAGGATTTGGGGGAAGTGCCTCAAACCAGTTTGGCAAGTGTTTCTCTGCTAAAGTCTCTCTCTCAACCCCCCGCAGGAAAGCCAGGCTGCCTAACTGCCAAAATTTACCTTAACATATGGTTTTGGGGGCATGTGTGAAGGTGTTCTATTCCCCCACTGGTCCGAAGTATGGCTGTTTGGAACTGGCTTGTATCAGAAGCCTTTAAGTACCATGACGTCCTATTGGCTCTTGGGGTTGGACAGAAAATCTATAAATTTGCCTGCTTTACCCAGCTCTCTCTCTTATCAAACTGATGCATGAACTGAAAAAGACAACACAATGATGAGCAGAGCTCGGCAGCCATATTCAGACAGGCAGGCAGCCTGTTCGGAAGAAAGCTGACCACAAATGGTGCCTTAACTAGAGACATTTTAAGTAACTAACAAGTCTGTGTGCCGCCTGAAACTACACATCACCATTTATCAGGTTGTATGGTTGCCAATACCAATATTCAAATGTACTTTGCATATTGCTATTATTTATGAATATTATCAATAATATATTGCTTAAACTGTAACTTAATTCCTGCTTGTCTTTTACTAAACCAAACTGCCTGAGGTTTTAGATGTAGAAGGGAAGGTGGGGAGAAGTTATATACTATAATACCTTATAAACAGTGATAAGTCTGTGAAATCTGAGGCATTCTGACAAAGGCTACATATTAATACAATAGGGGAAATAGAGTAAATATTACTCTACCAAGATAAAACAGATAGCAAACTAATGTTTATGAGCATAACCTCTGAAATGTGAAGAACTAAAAGCATTAGTATTTGTCAGTTGCTGGAGAAAAAGTACCAGAGAATAATTTTAAAATGTGTACATGGTCAGATAAATCACATGTCCATCATGATCTCATTCTTTACAAACCCTATGCTGAAATTAAAAGTATGCTGCTTGGTCCAGTGTTTTTTGGAAAAATCTTATAGCAGCATAACTAAGGCACATTGAGGGTCAGAAAACTGATGACAGACCACAGCTGTCATTATGTGACCAAGATCATCTGGAGTAAATCCCTTCTACACCTACTCTTCTTTTTATGTTCAATAATCACTATATGTGGTTTGGCTTATTAGTATACATGCTAGGATAATAGTTTAGAGGTACAGTATATTCTGTGCATTTTCATATGTAAAACAAGATATCCATCAGATTTTGGTTGTTTGACTAATTTACTTTTAGTCGACTAAAATCGACTTTATCAACTAAAATTTATTAAATTTTTTGTTGACTAAAACTAGACTAAAACTAACAATAATTTAATTACTAAACTGTGACTAAAACTAAAATGCAATTTAGTCAGAAGATCAAGACTAAATCTAAATCAAAATGTACTGTGAAAATTAACACAGCATTGAATGGTATCACTAATCATGCTTCAGTGCTCTGCAACTAAACCTGGCATATCACAGCAATTTTGGTCATTCAATGCCATATGCATCAGTTTTTCTTTGAAGTAAAATCTCAAGAAGTTGAGGAAGAGAATCAGTAAATCATTATACAGTCAACTTGGACAAACAAAACAATGACAGCACAAATGATGTAGCGGTGCCATTTTGACTGTACTTGCCCACTTAGTCCCATTACCACTGTAACGTATCAGGTTCCAGATGTACCCAGAGATTGCTTCACACAGCATGTGAAACTTGACATTGAATCATAGATGTCTGGACGCAATGTACTGTTATCCCTGACAGCGTTGCCATGAAACCCATGACACTTTCATCAATACTTATGTCATGGTCAGGAACATTCACATTCGGCATATTTTTGATGACACATGTCCCACAGTTTCTGCACTGGATGATAGGCTTCATCATAGTCGTAATTATTTGTGAAATGCAGGAATTTCATAATGAGTGAAACATGACATTCTATCATAACTGTATTGAAAATGAGTGTCTGCAACAACCGGTTTGTGGACCAGAACCATCTCCGGACTGGTTTACCCACTATGCCATGCATTAACAAGAGATGGAAAAACACCTCCTTGTTGTATACAGCAACATGCAAATGGTTTATGGTGACCTTACCTTTCCAATAATGCCCAGCATAGTAGTCCATTTCAACAACTATTTTCTCCACCAAAATATCATCAACAAATCTCAAATAATCCAGATAATTAAGAACAGGAGGCATATTTAGATCTAGTTTATCTGTAATTGGGTAACGAGGAAGTGCAGAACTGTCACCAGTGTAACCTGAGCATGGGACAATTCCATACACAATTATCACAATTAGCTTCATAGCCTGGGTAAATTTTAAATGGCCGGAGTTAAGATAAGTGCATGTGACTTTTATATTTAAATTAAATTACACATTCACTTACATTCACACACTCTTTACCTGAAATGTTGATGTAAAGGTCCCTTTTCCCAACACTGCCTAAAATCTGACAGGCTAACATATTGAAAAAAATCCAGGAAAGTTTAAGAATATTGGCATAATGTATGGTGTTTACCACCAATACTGAAGAAAAATTATGAAAAACATGCAAAAACCTTTGAAAAAAAATTGTAATATGCAGATAATAGAAGTAGGCTGTTGGATAATTAAATTTGAGGTATAAAAATTATCTATATAGAAATCTTTACAGGACTCATTTTCCTATTAAAATTAAGTGCATATTTTCTCATACTGCTGCATGTTTATAAAGACAATACAATACAACAGCAGCAAACACAAGGTTTTTTTTCTTAGTACAGTTCAAAATGTAAAACAGAACACTCAATTGTGATGCTAAAGGTTGCAATATGCAAAAACCAAAATAAGGCTCTGCCAAGTAGCAACAGGCACATGTGATTAAATTTGTATTAAGTATAGTATATCTCTCTAGGTTTACTGAATGAGAGATTTGTTCTGTTAAATGCACTAATATCTTAAGAGTCTAAATGTTCTCATCACCCTTATTACTCACATCAGACAGGTACACTTTGTTTCCTGTCTTGTCAAAGACCTCAATTAGAATTTCATATTGTCTTCCACTTTCAAGGACCCATCTGTCTCCTGGGCGAAGAGTAAATCCTGTTAAAAAAATATATAAAAAATTAAGAAAACTATTTGCCGCTTTAATGCATTTTTCATAGGGAAAAGGATATTGCTTGTTGCTTAAGTAAACCTAACAACAATTAATCATCTAAAAGAAACATTAAACATGTAAAAGAAAGATTCAGAATAAGGTAAAAGCATAATTTAATTACAACATTAGAAAACAGTTGACAAGAACGGGTCATTCAGCCCATTAATGGAGGGGGGCTCTGGATGTTCTGTCAAAATCCTAATGCAAGGTCACCAGTATTCACTTCTTGGAATTATTTCAATAAATAGCCTCTATTAGTTACAAAAGTACACACTCTCCTAACTACAATAAAATACAGGACATACCACACTATGTTTTCATCATTATTTAGTGAAAAAAGCTGTTCTACTTTCTATATAATAATACCTTTAAAGTAGTATGTACTCCCTACACAAATGACGGCTAGAAATGCTAAAGAGATTAAAATAATTAATCTTCATGCAAAAACTAAAGGTTTCTGGTACATTTTAATTCCTTATTGTATAATAAACTATAATTCTTTTCTGTAATTTTCATTTTTGAAAAGGTAGAAAGACCCTCTCTCCCATTTAATAAAAAGTAGATGTTGCCTCTGTGGCTCTTTTACAGTTTTCCTGCCCAGTTTGCCAGCCTTCGTTTTAGCTGGCAGAAGCTGTCACAATTTATCTTTAGTGTTATAAATATAGTATTTGTGCTATTCTAGTTTTGCAGAGGCTGGAACAATGCTTTTGATATGGTTGAATCTTTGAAATATTGTATTAATATAATATAAATGCGTCTTTAAGGTCACATTAATGCAGTTATGCTTCATGCTTTATACAACATCTCACCTTAAAGCAGTTTGAATACATTTGTGTGTACTTATTTGCTTGTGTGAACCTCATGACACAATCAACTGAAGTAAATATGTAGTATAGAGAAAGTATAGCAATCACAAAAAAAACTGACCTCGACATTTTTATGACTCTCCAAGTTTTGACCATTTTTGCAATTATACCTCTGTGTGTGTGTGTATGTACAGAAACATGGTAACTTGAGAATGCTTTGAGCTAGATAAATGAAATTTGGGATATGGGTGTTATATCAAAAGTTTAGTTTTCTATCAACTTTTGGGCAACATACATCAACTGGAAGTAGTACTTTACCTGAACACATTTCAAAATTTTTCAAATAAACTGGTACATAGTTGAAATAAACAATTCATTGAAATTTTGTATTTTTCATGTGAAATTGCATTATAAGAAGAGAAAAATAAATTTTATATGATTGTCAGTTAGGGTAAGAAACACAGATATAGAATTTCACCTTAATCTGGTAACCGAAATTATATATTAACAGGTATCAGCACTATTACACATGCATTACTACCATTATATAAATAGAGATAAATAATTTAAAATTTGTATGATCATTACTTATTAGATATGAAATTTGACCTTGATCAGGTGACTGGAAGTGGTATATTACAGACTCTTAAAATCTTAGAAAAAGCACCCATGCTTTTATTTTAAGAGTGATGTATGAGAGACTTATTTTTTACTTTTTAGTACACTTTTTAAATTAATAAGCAGTTTTTTTAAAAAAGTATTTTATATACTGTATATATTAATTTTAAAGTAAAGAATAGATAAATCTTTAAAATTTTTAACTTTTCATACCATACCTTACTGGTTTGCGTTACGCATTTACTTCTTTGCCCTAATACGAAATAAAATTCGTGGAATTAAACATGTTTTGATCTTTCATCAATTTTGTACCGTTTGTGAATTGTTTTCCTTATTTTTTGGATTGCCTGGGATTTTTTATTACCTACAATTAACTTTATATTTGAAAATGAGAGTTAAAAAGCAAAGAGCATCGCAAAGGCAGAAGAAAATTAATCAGTTGCATACACGTTTACACTCTTATTTTTCATATAAAAAGAATGAAAAAGTTAAAGACAGGCCTAGAGTAATATGAGATTTGGTAATATATAATTATTCTTCTTATTTAGTAACAGTTTATTAACTACATTGCACATATTATTTTAACTGTTATTTAACTTATCAAAAATGCAAAGAAATTGGATGATACAAACACAAAATAACATTAATTGGAAACAATCAGGTAAAAACTAACGAATAAACTTGAAATTTGAATAGGTAGATGTAGTGTTTCACAAGCTGACAAAATTCATAAAATGTGTGTGTATATATATATATATATATATATATATATATATATATATATATATATATATATATATATATATATATATATATATATACACATACATACATACATACATACAGGGAGTGCAGAATTATTAGGCAAGTTGTATTTTTGAGGATTAATTTTAATATGGAACAAACACAGTGCTATCAGTCAATCCAAAATGTTAATAAACCTGAAACCTGAATGTTTCACAACGGAAATGTGAGTGTGAACATCATCAGGGGAATACATATGTGCACAATTATTAGGCAACTATTAGTGTGCAGATTTATTATGCAACTAAAGGAAAAATGAAAATTTTCCCATCTCACTTGTTTATTTTCATCTGTTATAGTGAGAATAATAAACAAACACCTCAAAATTTACAAATAAACATCTCTGACATTTCAAAAAAATAAATCAATCAATCAATGACCAATATAGCCACCCTTCTTTCCAATAACAGTCATAAGCCTTTCCATTCATGGAGTCTGTCAGTTTCTTGATCTGTTGACGATCAGCTTTTTGTGGAGCAGTGACTACAGCCTCCCAGACACTCTTCAGAGAGGTGTATTGTTTTTCTCCCCGTAAATCTAGCGTTTAAGAAGTGCCCACAAGTTCTCGATAGGGTTTAGGTCAGATGAGGAAGGGGCCATGTCATTATTCCTTCATCTTTAAGGCCTTTACTGGCTGGCCACGCAGTGAGAACTTCGATGCAAGTGATGGAGCATTGGCCTGCATAAAAATCATGGTCTTTTTCCTGTATCACTGTTTGAAGAAAGTGTCTTCGAAAAACTGGCAGTAGGTTTGGGAGTTGATTTTGAGTTCATCTTCAATGCAAAAGGTCCAACTAGCTCATCTTTAAAAATACCAGCTCATACCAGTACCCCACCTCCACGTTGGAGTGGAGCTCTGTGCCATTACTGATCCACAGGTCCATCCATCTGGTCCATCAAGAGTCACTCTCATCTCATCGGTCCATAAAACCTTTGAAAAAATCTGTCTTCAGATATTTCTTGGCCCAGTTTTGGCGTTTCAACTTATGTTTCTTGTTCAGTGGTGGTTGGGTTTCAGCCCTCCTTACCTTGGCCATGTCTTTGAGCACTGAACACCTTGTACTTCTGGGCACTCCAGGTAGGTTGCAGCTCTGGAATATGAAAGTACTGGAGGATAATGGGTTCCTGGTAGCTTCACGTTTGATTCTTCTCAAATCTTTGGCAGCTAATTTGCGTCTTTTGTTCTCAACACGTTTCTTGCGACCCTGTTGACTATTTGCAACAAAATGTTTGATGGTTCTGTGATCACACACCAATATCTTAGCAATTTCAAAAGTGCTGCATCCCTCTGAAAGACTTTTTACAATTTTTGACTTTTCAGAGTCAGTTAAATCTCTTTTTGGCCCATTTTGCCTGAGGAAAACTAGCTGCCTAATAATTCTGCACACCTTGATATAGGGTGTTGATCTCCTTAGGCCACACCCTCCCTCATTACACAAATACACATCACCTGGCGTGCTTAAATCCAATAAGCATTCAAGTTAATACAGCTTGGAGTTGGAATATACGCATTAAAAATGATGATATGGTCAAAATACTCACTTGCCTAATAATTGTGCACACAGTGTGTATATATATATATATATATATATATATTTCATAAAATGAATATATATCATGAAACAATACCCCCAAGGGTCTTGGGTGATGGTAAAACAACACATGGTGACCAAAGTTGAAATGTAAACTGCAGAATTACTATGAAGTACCAAATTTGACATGTAAAAAGCAAATAATTAAATTCTTTAAAATCCAAGTGTTAAAAACTAGCTCTGCCCAAGACAGCCCTACCTAAAGTTACATATATTCAGAGTACTTTTAAAATGCATCAAAATACAGGGAATCATCACTGTCATTTTCATTTTACTTTCCATGAACAGGTTTGAAAATGAATAACAATAAAGTATTACAAACCTAAATATCCAGGCTCCACAACATAAATTGTGCTGTTTGGAAGCCGAGATGCACCCTGCATGCGGACATCTGTTCAATGCTGTTAAGAACCAAGTTCAAATGCTCACAAATGTGTTTACACAAAGAAACTGAAATGAAACCTTTAAATGGCAAGTGTTTTTCCTGTAAAAAAATGTAGAATTACCAGTAATGACAGGGGGGAAAAAAAAGGCACTCTCATATCTACTCATGTTCAGATTAAGAAAAGTTTTCAATCTTCTTTGCTCCATGTGTTTTACAGTACTTGTATTTATTTGTATTATGAATGTATTTATTGAATTTTGTCAGAAATACATCTCCTCAGTACATTACTGGATTTTGTAAATACGGGGAATGGTGCAACAATGTTTTTTTAAATAAAGGTGCACCTATTTTGTTAATACTTTTTTATGGAAGTGTTTAATATTTGTACTTCAGTCTTCACACATTATACATTTCACGTCTGCATTTTGTCATTATAACAAGAAAAAAAAATCTGTTTTAGTTATGTGTTGAACAAGTCTTGCCTCACATTTCCTGTCATCGTACATTTACCCAGATCGTTGTAGACACAGAGCACACAAGAAATGTACAGGGTGGTCCAGATCTAATTATGCAGATTCGGATCGTCTGGATGACTTTGATTTATGCAGGGATGATTCCAGTTTGGCACGAAGACGATTCTTCATGTCGTCAGCTCACACACTTCTCGATGGTCCGAGATTTTTCGGGTGATTTTCCATGTAAAAAACTAATAAGTTATAGCGTAATGAAAATTGCATAATTAGATCTGGACCACCCTATATGTATCCCAAATAACGATATATTATTTACCCTATACAACTCCAAGCACCTCACACCAAGATAAACAGACTTGAGATGGGAGAACTTCAGCTGTGTCGGTGGGTGGAATGGGATAGCAGGCTAGTTGTGCTGATTCGCACATTTGCAAAACAAAAGACACTGATTAGGAGGTGCAAAGGAATTTATGGTAGCCAGGGATTGCAATTTTTTCATAGGCTTCAGGGATTTTAATGTTAAAGGGACTGGAACTTTTAATACAAAAGTCCTTCTAAAGCAAGCCTCGAAAGCTTGCATATTGTAATCTTTTTAGTTAGCCAATAAAAGGTGACATTTTGCTTGACTTTTCACTTAAAAAAAATCCTTTCTTTCAAAAGAGAAAGGTATTCAGAAATATAGCTAATGGATATCCAAGAGGCTGTTCACATTATAAGTTATCTATGAACGGGAGTGATACTCTGGTTTTAATGACCTCAAAACAACTATCCCATCAGAAGGATACTCTTGTGGTCAAGGACTATGTTAGTCTTTCCCAGCTGAAGAGCAGTAACTGTTGAGGTTGCCCGGTCTAATTTTGCAACTGGACGATGAAGGTCTCCATCTTGAGCAACTATGCTGTTCTGCAGTTGTAGCTCATATTGATCACATGGCATAACTACTTCTGGAAAAGAGAAACAAAAGATGGGAGTTTTGAATGGAGTTCAGATTTATATGACAATAACTAAGCCATATTACAATAAAACTAAAGCAAACCTGTAATTTTTCCTTGCCTAAACTTCTGCACCTTGTATTTTATAGATGTTCCAACCAGAAGGTAGATATCACATGCTGGTTTCAGAAGAATATTTTCCAAGATTAAGAGTCTCACTTCAGCTGCTAACACATCCTGCACATGAAATAAAAAAAAACCCAAAAAAGAATCATGTGTAGCTCTAAAAGTACTACAACAGAGGACACTGCTTTGCTATTGAAAATCTTAACATGTCAAAAACAAATTATAACAAAGAGCTCTGAGGGTGAAAAAAAAATCAAAGAACTATGGGGAATTGTTCAAGCATGAGCAAATAACATAATATTCTCAAATTAATTTAATGCAATTTAGAGTCATGGATACTGGAGCCTATCACAACATAACTGGGTACAAGGATGAAAAGGTTCTGAAAAGGTCAGAGGTCCACTTTGCTATCTGCTCTCCACCAAACACACAACAGTGGCACTTACACAAGTCCAGTCAACCCAAGAGGTACATCTTTGTCTTTGTTCCCACATTTCCATGAGTACCCCCACCCCCAAAAAAATAGAATATATAGACTCCACATGGACAATGACTTGGCAAAGGATCCAATTCCAGGAATATGGATTAGTGAAAATTATATTTAATAAACTCCAAATGCTAGAAGTGATTGTACTCTGTTAACCTTTAATTGCTTCATCCTGGGTAGGATGTTACTCTGCATCTAGGACTGCAAGAAGGTCCTCCAACTTACAGGGAAAACTTGGGGATTGATGACAGGATTGGCACTCAAGCCAGAGTAGAAAACCATATACTGTTCCAGTGTGGTGCGGAGGTGTGACCGGCTGCACTCTGGTCTTAATCCAGGTGGTTTATTATGTGGTGGGTGCGGCAATGCGCTATCAGCACATGCTCCCAACCCAACCCATAAAAGGACTCCATACCATATAAATTAATTCACATTGCTAAAAAATGCTCTGACGTAAAAGTAACCAAAAGGAAATAGCGGTCTTAACATACAGTAAAACAGGTTGCTTATCCTATTTTTAGGAAATTTAACATTTCTTTTCACTGCTATGCTGATGATACACAGGTTTATATTCCCATCTGCAACTCTGCAATAAATCAACTGCACAAGTGTCTTTCTGAACTAAGATCCTGAATGGCTAATAATTTTCTTGATCTGAATCAAAATAAAAATGTGCTGGGTCCATCAGCTAAAGCCCAAATTGGTCTTGGACATCTCGGCTCTTTCTATGTCTTTTGCAAACCTCAAGTCTGCAATCTTGGTGTTATATTTGACAGTAACCTCTCTTTTGAGAAACAGGTTAATTCTGTAGTCAAGAGTTGCTTTTTCCTGCTTCGTCTATTAGGTAAGATCAAGCCTTTATCTTCTAGGGATCTTGAGAAAGCTACTCATGCTTTTATCGCCTCGATTACTGCAACTCACTGTATTCTGGGATTAGCAAATCCCTGATACGCAGGTTACAGTTGGTCAAGAATGCTGCCACTCGCTTTCTGGTTGGGGCAAGAAAGTCTGATTCTGTTTCTCCAATATTAGCTTCTTTACAATGGCTGCCTGTCAGTCGAATTGATTTTAAAATCTTGTTGCTAGTTTTGAAATCTTTACATGGGCTTGCTCCTGCCTATTTATCCGAATTGTGCGTTTTACACCAGCCATCTAGAGTGCTTAGATCTTCTGGTCAGTTGTCTCTTCTTGTCCCTCGTACCAAGTGTAAAACTAAGGGGGAACAGGGCTTTTGCAGCTGCTGCTCCTTGCCTGTGGAACTCTTTACCTCATCACATAAAGGAGTCGTCTACAATTGAACTGTTCAAAGCAAGATTAAAGACTCATTTCTATTCACTTGCATTCCGTGACCTCATTGTGATTATGTAACATTACTTCTATTTATTATTTATTTTATTTATGTTCATTTATTTTATTTCTATTTATGTTATTCATGTTAATTGTATGTTTTTCTTTTATTCTATTATTGTAAAGCACTTTGGCCACAGCATTCCTATGTTGTTTTAAATGTGCTATATAAAAATAGATTTGACATTGACATACTATTTAAAGATATTATGTATGAAGTTTCTAACATTAATATATTAGGCTGTATTATATTTTTGGAATTGCCAGGTATCACTGGGGTTTTCAGATTACTTTTTAAACAAACCACTTTTAGAAATGGAGAAGTTCAGAGGTTTAAAAGTATGGTTAAAGATAGACAATTAATGCTAGTTGTAGAAAATACTGCACCTTGGTCAGCTATGCAAGAATTACATTGCATTCTATATACATTGTCAATAAACATGTTCAATATAATTACCTTGTATAATGATTCCTGTATCTTTGCCTTAAGTCTGGAATTCCCCGTTTTCATACCAGATACCAAAATAGTGTCTCCCTGCTTCCCAACCTTTTCCATTTCTGAAATATATGCTGGTGGGGTGTATGTAGATTCAGAAAACTTCAGAACTCTAATAGAGGTTTTGGGGTAGGAAATTGGAGAGGGGTAGGGAGGATGCACAGAATGAAAAAGGAGAATTGTCATTGAGGTAAATGAGCTAAAAAAGGATATTAGAGATATGAGCAACACTGGTAACAGCCAGCTCTCCAGTAGACTGTAAAAAATACAAGGCAGTACATGCACAGTGCTCCAAGGTTTAAAAATCTTTTCCTTTTAGGATCTTGTATTTCAGTTTTAAAACATTTAAGCTTTTTGTCAATCATTCAGTTTGAAAAGTATTACAAACTTCTACAACAAGGCAATCCAATTAATCAAAAAGTAACCAAATTAAGACATACTGACACATACCTAAGTGCATTGTAGGAATCGGAGAAACTTGCAGTTTCCATATCCTTCACAATTGTCCAGTCAAAAACTAGCCCTGCCAATGTGCTAAATGTATTTCCTGGTTGGGGAAAAAAAAAATATTTACTGTGCCTATGATGTTGGAAAAACAAGAATATGGTTATCTGCTAATCATATAAACAATGACAAGAACAGCCATGATATTTTGTACCAACACTGCCAACATTATTCAATAGATAGATTTCTCACCTATATACAATTTGATAAATATGATCTGAAAGCTACTAATTGAGCTCAGAGGTGTCTCATTATACAATATATAGGGTACAATAAATTGTGCAAAGTTATACATCTAGGAAAAAGATAAACAGTATTTTGAATTGGTTCCCATCACATTTTTTCCCAGCGAAAAAAAGAAATTAGTAATGCTAATAATAATAATAATAAACTGTCTTAACAATGATAACAGATAAGCTATTAGGTTTGTCTCATCCAGAACACCCAATATCTATATCTACTTTCTGTCTCATGACTCTTCAATTTATGCACACATATTTAACACAAAGGGCTCTAAAGGATACCAAATCCTGCGTCTTCCAAAATTTAAACACAGTGTAGGTTAAAGAAGGCTACAATAAATCATCATCTGTGACATCAACTGACAATAGTATATTGAAAATGTTTCCTTAATTAGGGACATATCTGGGCAAATGTTGGACCACTGTATTACTGGTAAATTAATAAGTATCGATATGTGCAGAAGCACAAACAAAAAGGCATATAGTGAAGAGTATGATTTCTATCTCGTTGAAAGCCAAACAATTTCAGTTTCAATTCTTACTGCTTTCTTCCAACGTCTAAAAAGTCCACACATCCTGAAAATTAGGTCTTGCAATGCTTCATGTCTTTGCAAAATAGTCTTTGTAAAATTATGTGGCCTTTTTGCATCCTAAATGAATGAAAAAACAATTGTATCTCATTCATTTTACCAGTATTAATTATCCTAGCTAATGCAAGATGAAGAGATCAACTAACAACTTGTTTGAGGTTTTCCATTAGATTGCAAAAATTAAATCTGAACTAATTGTAACTAAGTTCTTGATATCTGAACAAATTTGAAACAATCAAAAAAAAAAAATACCTAGTTTAACCAGACATGCATGATGTTCATTGGAAACAGTGTAATCTTCTAAATCCAGAAATTCTATCCAATAAATCAAGTATACTGTATCAACATTGATAAGTATATATCATTAAGGGAGACCACCATCCCATGTGATCCTCTTACTCTCTTGCTGTTTGTTAAGCCAATTATCCAGTGGTATGAAATCAATCGCAAAAAGCATGATGCTTTCATGTTTGAGAGAGAAATACTAAGATTTACTGTATATTGTTTATACTGGAATATAATTTTCAATAAATACATATGTTAGCTATAAACCAAAATTTGTATTGCACAGTGAACAGATGTTCCCATTCACCTCTGTCAAAAGCTTTTTCTATTTCCAGAGATAGCAAGACCTCTGGAAGTTTTAGAAGCTAAACAGTTGGCAAATATTTGACAATAGGGGACTGCTCTTGTGATATTAAGCATGGGAGTATTTTAGTACTTTTAGTACTTTTTACTCTGTTGCTCAGCAGAGAAATGAGATTGTAAGATATGCACTTCAAGATGCTTTTATTATTGTTAAGAGAAGGGGGTGGGGGGGGTGTTGGGGAGAGAAAAAAAACAAAAACACGAAATAGTAATTGATGCCTGACATCATTTTAGTAAAGTGTTATCTTGTCCTAGCTATCATTAACACAGCACATTTTATAAAATTCTGATAGACAGCCATTCAACGTTTTCCACTTTTCACATTGTTTGCCACATACAAATCAGGCATACAGTTCAATATGAAGTGAAATGCTTAGTTGCTCAAATCCAAGGACTGTGCCTTTAAGAATAATGTAAAACAAAAATAACATTAATACATGACTTTATAATTATCAAAACTCATTAAAATAATTTTAAAAATAAAATAACTTAAACAACAATGTAAGAGAGTTAACAATAGGGCTTATTTAAGTTGCAGATGCCCTGTGGGGAAAAAGCTCCTCCTCAGTCTCTGTGAACTGGATTTTACTTAGTGGTAACATTAACCTGGCAACAGCACTGAAAAGACGTCGTTGGGATGGCTGGTATCTCAAATAATTTTTTTGACCTAGTCCAACATCACTTGGTACAGATGTCCCTGAAGTGAGGAAATGTATACACAGTAAAGCACTGATTTGACCACACAACTCTCTGTACAGTCTTGTAGTCCTGTTCCCAAACTACACAATAATATTTCCTGATAGGATATTTTCAGAGGTGATGTGTAGAAGTTCCTTAGTAATAGGGAGGGCAGCCTGAAATCCCCGAGACCTCTGAGGTGGTGAAGACATTGTTGTGCCTTCTTTACCAATGTGCTACTGTACTTGGACCAGGTTAGGTTCTCTGTGATGTGTACACCTAGGCATCTGAAACAGTCAACCCTCTCTAACAGAGTTCTGTTAATACTGATGGGTGGTAGTGCCTCTGCTGTTTTCACCTGAACTCCACAATGAGCTCCTTTGTCTTGCTGGCATTCAGACTGTTGCCCTGACAGTAAGTAAGCCTGCTCATTTGTTGTTAGATATCAGGCCTACCACAGCTGTATCATCAGCAAACTTGACAATGATGTTCTGTGCAGCAGTGCAGTCATTTAAGTAGGAGGAGTACAGCAGAGGACTCAGAACACAGCCCTGTGTAGCCCTTACGTTGATGAGAAGTGGCTGCCCCAGTCAAAAACTCTCTGGGGTCTGCCCGTCAGGAAGATAAAAATCCAGCTACACAATGAAGTGAATGCATGCCCCTTAACTTGGGGATGAGCTTAAATGGGTTTATTATGATAAATGCAGAACAACAGAATTAAAAAAAAAAAAAAAATGGAAATAATTCCCTCTTATCCAGGCAGGCCAGCACTGTATAAAGGATCAAGGTGATGGCATCCTCTGTAGATCTACTGGAGGAATAGTCAAACTGTAACGAATCCAGTTCTTTTGCCAGAGAAAGGCTTATGTAACTTTTAACTAGCTTATCAAAACATATCATTGTTACAGGCATTAGCATGACAAGACAACAGTTATTCAGACAGGTTGGACTTGCTTCCTTAGATATAGGGGCAAATTAAAGTATGATGGTACGACAAACTGGGTTAGAGAGAGATTAAATATTACCATTAACACTGGTGGACCCTGATCACCACAGTTCTTAAAAACAAGTTCTGGAATGCCATATGGACCTGCCGCCGTTCAGGTGTTCACTTTCCTGAAAGCTTACCTCAAATCATGTTCCAACAAACTAAGCGCTGTTCGGAATGGTTCTCCTTCCGCTGATGTGTTGGATCGCTAGTTGGAAATAGCAACTCACCGTGGTGGGAGTAGTTGCTTTATGGGCCATTACTTTATGCAGACCTTGCCACCTGCACCTAGGATCAGACTGTTGAAATTGCCCTTTCAATTTCTCCCTATATTGTTAAACCACTTTCACAGCTCTCCTTAAATTGTACAGGGCGAATTGTAATCAACCATATTCCCAGGCACAAGCCCAGAACTACTGTATATGCAATGGTGCATGCATTAAGTGCATCATTACTGTAGAAGTCCCTACTAATTGTGCTCCACGCTGCTCTCGCTTTTTAAATTCTAGTATATCCGATTTTAAAACCATATTCTCTAGTCTTGATGTGCATGTCCAAAATGATGGTAACGATGATTCTGTCTTAGAATTTAAATTCTTCTTGTAAAACGGTTTTAGACTCAATTGCTCCGCTCAAGAAATGCTGTAATAAGGGTAGACCTGCTCCCTAGCTAAATGAAACTATGTGATCGCTGCGCCATGCCTGTTGAACTGCGGAACGGAGTTGGAAAAAAGATGGACTGATTGTTTCTAAACAGATTTTTAGGACTTCTCTATTCAACTTCCAGGTTGCAGTTAAGAAAGCTAAACATGATTTCTTCGCCGATTTATTATCCCGTCATTCTAAGAATCCTAGGGTCTAATTTAATTCAATTAATGCAACCATTCACCCTCATTCTGTGATGGGATTAAATAGCACTGTTCTTTCATGTGAGCAGTTTCTTTCATTCTTTGTCAGTAAAATTGATAAAATTCGCTGTGGTATTGTTCCAACTGGCTATGAACTTCCTACTGTTAATCATGGTATTGTCTTGCAATCTTTTGATCTCGTCTCACTTTCACAGTTAAAAAGAACTATGGACACCCTTAAACCAGCTCTCAGTCCTCTTGATATTGTACCACCACGCCTCGTAGTGGAAGCCTTTGATGTTTTGGGTCCATCTTTACTAACCATTATCAATGGTTCTATTAGTGAGGGAGTTGTGCCCTCATTTTTCTTTAACATGCTGCGGTATGTCCCTGTTTAAAATAGGCAGAATTAGATTCTGGAGTTTTAGCCAATTTTCGCCTGATTTCCCAATTGCCATTTCTGGCTAAAATATTAGAAAGAATTATTTATAATCAATTGGTTGATCACCTTAACTCCAATAATTTATTTGAGATCTACCAATCTGGCTTTAGGTGTTATCATGGTGTTGAGATAGCCCTCCTTAAAGTATTCAATGACATCTCTATTATTACCGACTCAGGTGGCACTGCAGTCCTTGTCCTCCTGGACCTGTCCGCTGCCTTTGACACAATTGACCATGAGATATTGCTGTTGCGCCTTGAACATCTTGTTGGGCTTAATGGGGCTGCTCTTAACTGGTTCAGGTCATATCTAACTGGTAGAGACTTTTCAGTGACTTTAAATTCCTCTTTTTCGTCTACTGCTCCTCTTAAATGTGGTGTTCCTCAGGGATCCATTTTGGGTCCTATTTTGTTCTCTATATACTTTATATTGGAGCTATTTTTAGGAAATTTAACATTTCTTTTCACTGCTATGCTGATAATACTCGGGTTTATATTCCTGTCTGCAACTCTGCAATAAATCAACTGCACAACTGTCTTTCTGAACTAAGATCCTGGATGGCTAATAATTTTCTTGATCTGAATCAAAATAAAATGGAGTTGCTTATAGTGGGACCATCAGCTAAAGCCCAAATTGGTCTTGGACTTCTTGGCTCTTTCTCTGTCTTTTGCAAACCTCAAGTCTGCAATCTTGGTGTTATTTTTGACAGTAACCTCTCTTTTGAGAAACAGGTTAACTCTATAGTCAAGAGTTGCTTTTTCCAGCTTCGTCTATTAGGTAAGATCAAGCCTTTACCTTCTACGGATCTTGAGAAAGCTACTCATGCTTTTATCTTTTCTCGTCTTGATTACTGCAACTCGCTGTATTATGGGATTAGCAGGTTACAGTTGGTCCAGAATGCTGCCGCTCGCTTTCTGGTTGGGGCAAGAAAGTCTGATTCTGTTTCTTCAATATTAGCTTCTTTACACTGGCTGCCTGTCAGTTTTCAAATTGATTTTAAAATCTTGTTGTTAGTTGTTTTTTTGAGTTGGGGGAACGTGTTGAAGAGATTTTTTGCTTTAAAGCAGGAGATAGCACTTTTTATGCCATTGAAGATAAAGACTTTTACCAGCTTTCTGATCCGTCTTTTCTGTCAGATTTAGCGTTTCTTACAGATGTCACGGAAGACACCAGCGCACTCAACTTGAGGCTTCAAGGTCCAAAGGAGATGATTACGATGATGAACAACCGTGTTAAATCATTCAGATGTAAGCTGTCTTGGAGGGCCAAACAGCAACTGTCTGGCAATTTGGCTCATCTCTCAGCTATGCAGTCTTTGGTACATGTCAAAACAGAATGCTTGAAATATTACTCGGATGTGCTATCTCCTGCCTTAAAGCTAAAAATCTCTTCAACACGTTCCCCCAACTCAACCATTGGTATGATAGAGCAACTCTCCATATTCAGCATCCATATCAGACAAGAATGAAGAGAACTGCCTGTGGCTGAGACATCTTGCTCATAAAAAATATCCAACTTAACAACAATGTCCATAACTTATTTTATTTGTAGACTTTTGCAACACAGCACTTCCTGATGCAGAATGCAGGGTATGGCAGTAAAAGGACCCGACAAATAAAGCTGGTTTCATTTTGCTTTCATTAATCCCAAACACCAGTGTTTTCAGAACATATTACTGCTGCACTGTCTGTTGCCACAGACACAATTTTATACCATGGCAGTCCTGCTCTGTTAATGCAACCTTCCAATTCTTAATGTCACAACCAGTTATTGTGCCTTTCATCTATACTAATACAAGGCAAAGCCCTCATTGACTCACTCCTAATTCTCCAACTCCCCGTGTAGGCAGAAGGCTGAAATTTGGCAGGCTTATTCCTTACAGCTTACTTACAAAAGTTAAGCAGGTTTCATTTCAAAATTCTACACGCAACGGTCATAATGGTCGATAACAGTCGACAACGTCTGCCATGTTGAACTTTCTTATTTATGGCCCCATCTTCACGAAATTTGGTAGGCGGCTTCCCTGCGCTAACCGAAACCAATGTACGTAATTATTTCGGTGGTATGATGCCACTGTCAGCCGGCATATTGAACTTTCCAATGTCACTAATTCTCCAACTTCCCGTGTAGGTAGAAGGCTGAAATTTGGTACTTATTTCGGTGGTATGATGCCACCGTCGGCTGCCATATTGAACTTTTCAACAGTCTTTGTTACTTATGGGCCCATCTTCAAGAAATTTGGTATGTGGGTTCCCAACGCTAACTGAATCCTACTTACGTACATATATACGTCCATAGCCTGCAGCTCGGTCACCATGTGACCACAACATTTATTTATATAGCACATTTTCATACAAACAGTAGCTCAAAGTGCTTTACATATTAAAGAATAGAAAAATGAAAGACACAATTATAAAACAAAATAAATCAACATGTGAGGCGGCGTTGGGTCCCCCATCCCAACGCCTCCCACGTTGTAGGCTGCCTGCCTATATAAGGCCTTCCGTCGCTCCAGTCTCTACATTCCCTTCCTTGCTTCGCCACAGGATTCACGTCTCCCTGCTGATAACTACAGCATTTTTATTTAATCCACGGCTTCTCCGCCATTTTATTGTTGATTTATTATGATTATAGTTATTGTGTAGGTATTTTAGACTTACTTTACATTGTTCAGGTACCCATTTCCTTTATCATTCCAACCGCATTCCCCATTAACATGTCTATCGAGGTGATCACCATCGATCAAAGAACTGTCACTTACCGAGTGGTTTCCATGCCCGGAGATGGCACCTACCTTTTCTGTTCTCTGTGTTACATATTGCACGGCCATATCAGGCTCACTCTTGATATCCAGAGGAACCTTGTGTCTTATGTATTGAATGACTGGGACAGGTACAAGGTGTGGACTGATGACGGTAGAGGAGATAAGTATACTACACAGGAGCACTATAAGAGTGAAATGCTTAAGCCCTTCACCTATGCATCTGTATGTGAGTTGATGGCTGCCGCCGAATTGTTCGGTTGTCGCTTTCAAGTGTACCGAAATGGCCAAATATTTTACACTTTGACAACCGCCAATGCCTCTTAAACATCTTAGATTGACAGGTGACGATTTCAGTAGTGGACACTTTGATGTTTATGAATGTTTAAACTCTCAAAAGCTGTTATGTGAAGTTATCGATGAAACCGGCTGTATACTTACAACGCTTGACAGATGCCGAATGTCTCTTCAACACAAGTCCTACAAATACTGTCGTAATTGAAACAAACCATGAAACTCAAACCGATTATGACAGCAGTAATCCAAGCTGTGAGATTTGAAACAAGATTACTGTTCACATGGCCAACTGTAAGTTGCATGCTCAAGAGTAAGCTCAGCACACAGCTTGGTCATATTACAACCGGAGGGCCGAACTCACAATGTGGTTAACAAATTATTGGTATATTTTCCCTCAGTTTAAAAAGGTTTAATTTTCTTCTTAATAAAAATTTTAAGGCAGTCCTTCGCTGCTGCAAAGCGCAGGTATTTTGCTAGTTAACTAATAAAAATAGTGCACATTTAAAATTTTCCGCACCACCAAATTTCCCCGTCCCGCCCCACCCAGCTACTTTTTCTTGCCACCCGGCTAGAAAAAATTTCTGGGGAGAACACTGCAGACACATGTAAAAATTCTCAGGATGCTTTTTCTTTGCTCAGGTTTGCTTTGTTTACACCTTCTGGTAACAGATGGTACTGCAGTTTCTCTTCAACACAGTTGCCAATTCTGTTGCTAGTCTTCTGAACAAATGGTGATTAGTCAGTTGCTGCTTCAGCAAGACGAATGATTGGTTTACATATGGTGTCTCACTTTTGTTTTGGTTCTTGCTGTTCCTAAGCAAGGTTGGACAAATGGAAACCTCGTCCAACAGAGAGGAGTATTCCACCCCTTCGGTCCAGCACAATTGTTGTCTGGAGAAAAGGGATTACTTTAGTCTCTGTTGTGGCCACACACTATCATCTATAGGTTCTGGCTATAAGCAGCCAGATTATGTCCAGGACGTGCCGTCGTTTGATGAAAAAAAGTACAATCAATTAGGGTGTCACAAGGGTTTTTTATGAGAAGTAGAGGCATTTGGCTTCCTGGGACTGAGACTTTTTAGCTGATAAGATTGTCTGGCAGCAGTTTGCTAAGCCAGGACCTGGGTTCCAGCCTGGCAAAATAGTGTGGCAGACGGCCAGGACGCCCCTTTGGCACTGGATCCGGGAGAGCAGCCATAGGATGCAGACTACGCTCTCGGAATACTTGATGGCAGTCTCCCTGGGTGGCATTGGGGCCACAAGTGTGGAACACCGGAGCTCATCCCTGTAGGGCTTCGTGGCCACCACCAGGAGGAGCTGCACGACTTCCTGAGCCCGTGTGGGCTATAACACAGCCACACCCGGAACTGCAGCCTTAATTAGGTCAATTATAACCTGAAGCACTTCCCGGTGGGTTATAAAAGAAGCTGGCAGACACCACTCCGGGAGCCACAGTCGGGAGGAGGAGGAGGACAACACTTGCCAGGTGGAGTGGTGGCGAAGGAAGATTTGATGTTTTGTTGGTGCTTTGCTTTTTGTTTTGTGTGCTTCTGGGACTGTGTCGTGTCTGTGGGTACAAGGAAGACATAACCCACAGACGAAGAAAATAAATCTTTTTGTTTATTTTTCACGTGCCTCCATTGTCAGACTGCGTTGGGTCGGGTGCCAATATAGCACCTTGTTACAATGGATAATGTCAGTCTGTCCAACAATTACCTCAAAAAATCTGTCTTCATTATCTGAAAACCCTCATCCATTACATACGGAGTTAACCACTTCCATAAGATTCAAAAATAAGGGGTATTTTTGAAGATGGTAAACCAGTCCATAGATCAGATTTTGGACTTTGTTACTAGAAATACTACTTACTTTTTACTTGCATTTCTTGATCTGGGAACTAAAATTATACTCTGGAATGAAGCCAATAGAAATGAACAAAATTAAGGACTGAATAAAGAGTAATTTATTTGCCGAACTTATCACTAGCATAACAGACTTCACTTATATTTAATAGTATTAAAGAAGAATATGTAGCGCCAACCTATGGAGAGAACTCTGCTGATGCTACCAGGAATTGCTTCACTCGTAGTGTTAGAAACAGTCTCTACAAGGCTGACTAAAGGATTTCTCCCATAAGCTAATGCTGTGAGGAGACAGCTCCTGACCAGACGTTGTGGGTTTGTGATCAAACACCTGCAGTTCACCACATTACAAATCTTCAAACAAAAATGTTTTGTGGGGTGAATCCACAAAAAACACACTTGGCAACATAAGAGGGATTTGAGCGTTTGGACAGGTGTAATGTAGAAGCAGTGTTGCTCATAAAATGCGTGGAAACACACAACTTAGTGTTCAGAAACAGGGTCTACTCAGCTGAGACGCTGTAGGGAAACCACTTCAAAACCAAACATTGCATGCTCTGGAATTATATGGTGGATGGAGACAGGTTTGCGGATTACAAGTAATTATCTGCTCTAACCACATACCATGGAAAGCTACCATGTCTACACTAGGGTGTGGGCATTTTAACTTTGTATACAGGAGTCAGTTTTCTTGTGTTACAGATTCAGGTAACTCGGCTTACATAGCAGCATTCAGTAATATTATTACAAAGATTCATAAACAATTTGTTCCAAGTTTGTTCATTCGGTTTTTTTTTATTTTTAAATTGCTACAAATCACACTTCCGTATTGGCATGAAACTCGAAAAGGAGATGGAAAATACTTTGTTAGTTGTGGTGACTGTACTTCAGGAGATCCATGATATTGTATATCGATATTGTAATTGGTGTACCACAAGGATCTATTCTGGATTCACTGCTTTTTTCAATCTACATGCTTCATTAGGCCAGATTATCACAAAAGGTGAGCTACCATGGCTGTGCAGATGATATATAGTTTTATTTATCAAAAAGATGCTCTTGTCTCTCTAATCCAGTGTCTTAGCTTTGTTTCTGAATTAATGAATAGCAACCTTTTCTTACTAAATAAGGAAAAAAACAAATCTTAGCGATTGGCAAATATGGAAATAACAAGGGTATTAGAAATAAACTTGATCCCTCAAGTTTAAAAGTAATGGCAGAGGTAAGGGATTTATGGGTAATCATGGACTCTGGTATAAATTTTAAATCATATATTAACCAGATTAAGACTGCATTTTTTACTTAAGGAATATAGCAAAAGTCCATGGTTTGTTGTCAGTCAGCTAGATTTTTGTAATGCACTCCTAACAGGACTACGTAAGAAAGACATCAATTGGTTACAAATAGTGCAGACTGCAGCAGCAAAAATCTTAACTAGAAAAAGAAAATTTGAGCACATCTCTCCAGTTTTAGTGTTGTTACACTGGTTATTTGTATCATTTAGAACTGACTTTAAAATACTACTAATGGTGTGTAAGGCAGTCTGGGGAAAGTTAACGCATTCATTTTTGCAATTAATGTGGCATGTTCAATGCATTAAAAAAATATCGTCATGTCCCAGGCCAGCAAAGGTGGCAAACTCCTCAGGCAGTACTTTGGTCAGGGAAGCATTTTCATATAATTTTTTTTTTAACATTTAAAACCATAATACAAAATGTTAAGCTGCATACTTAAAGAATTCTATACACATCCAGTACCACATTAATATTCTACCTTCCAAAATTTAGTGAAATAAAATTTTCATTGAAAGGTTTACTATTTCATATTACGTGGTTCACAGCAGCACCCCATATGTCAATACATAGCACTGATGTTCATTTTCTTGATTTATACATACTGACATAGTCGTGGGGGAGTGGGAGGAGAGGGGGTGAGGAGATTAATGGCAGTCCTGGTGCAATGCTAGAGAAACGTTGTGAAGGAAAAAAATAACACTCTCTCCCCCCCTCCCCCATTTCATGTTTCTATAAGACGATTAATTCAATGTCATATCACATAAGTGCTAAATAAGTTACCTTTGAGTAGTACTAAAATCAAAACAAAATGTCTAGTACCTCTGTATTTAACTCACCTGTCTGCAGTTGGCTGGAGGTAAACTGGAGTTTGTCATTTTTTCTGTCCTCCCAGCCATAAGACCTTGTCACTCGGAAACATCTTTAGAGTCTTGCATCATGACATTGTATATAATGATGCTACTCTTCTACTAGCTATTATCTGTGTTAAGATTGTAACTTTCTCTTTGACATCATGTAGAGCACTTTGAGTTACATTGTTTGTATGAAAATGTGCTATATAAATAAATGTTGAATAAATGTCTACAAACAGAAAACTAAGTTAATTACTTTTACTCATTTAAGCACTGCATCCTTCGTTGTTCTCTTTCTACTATCTTCTGAACAAAATAAGCGACTCAGAATACATTATAGAAAAAAAAAAATTAATCACACTTTGTTGTTTCATCGTGGCTGGACTACTGGTGTATATTGTTTCTTTTCTTGTCAAGCGTGCAAATGACATGCCACAAAACGTGCATATTGCCGAGTGCCGATTGGTATTGCAGGCTTGCAATGTATGATGAGCATGCAGAAGAACGATTGCACAGCTGACACTGGCTTTAAAAACACCCACAAGACACTGCTTTGATATGCTTACATAGTGTAATCAGTTTATTTCAGATTTATTATCATATAATTACACAGTGTACATTCCTGTTTGCCAACAATCAGTGCTTGAAACTGTAGCAGTGCTACTATTAGTTAAAACTACATCTCCCAGCAGCTCCAGCAGGGGCTGTTGGGGTCTAAGGTTGTAAGAGGGGTTTAAAAGGAGGACAGGTGTCCAAGGAAGAAAAGGGTTTTTTTCTGTTGTATTTTGTGTTTGGTTTACCTGTCGGACTGCCTCCTGTTGATTAATCTGTATTTAGTCTGTATCCTGGATTGTGTCGTTGTTGGGGTCTGGATCATCTTCTGTCTACCTGTGTGCTGAGGACCGATAGTGGATTCATTGGCTTCCCCGCAAGAAAAGGAGTGCTCCTGACCCATCCATCTATCTTCACCCTTACAGTGTCTACCGGTAGGACTCTTTTTTCATTCCCTTTCAGCGTGCAGATCTCTGGACTTATCGTCATCTTTCATTGCATCCGGTGTTGTTTTTCATGAACTTTGCTGTGTGGAGTTGTTTGTGTTTATAGGTCTAATGTAATATCGCCGTAGGGGTACAGGTGTGGTATTATTGTTTTCATTTATATTATTTAATTTCATTATATTCTTTGATTGTTGTTAGTTCCCAGTGTGCTTTATTTTGTCTCTGTTTGTGAGTGTGTGCGGGTCGGACCAAGGCTGGGAGCGTCCCTGGGACCTCCTCTACAAAAATAAAGAAATTCCCACCATACTGACGGTGTGAATCTTAGCAGCACCGGACCACTACAAAGTAGCACCAAATTACTTGCAGTACACTCTTTAGTCATCGTCTTGTTCCTCCTCCTAATTCATTATTACTTTTACATGAGGAGTGGGAGGGCTCCCTCCTTGTAGATCAGAGAGCACAGGTAGGGGTATCCCCATGAAGCATCAAGTGCCGCTGGTATTGGCCCATGTCAAACACTGTCTGCAAGACCAAAGAAACTCCACTACGCCACCAATTTCCTTGTCACTGCATAGTTTACATAAAATAGAACACCAAAAGGACAGGCTCCAGCTGCCCCACTGCCCTACCCAGTATAGGCGTTTTAGAAAAATTGCTGGATAATGAAAAATATTGTAATTTTTCTGCATTAGCCTGCTGATCAGTCACTCACCATGTGAGCCGACATTCCAGCAAGCAAATAAAAGGCTTCAGAGGACCCTTTAAAACAGAAAAAAACAAAGTCTAAGAAGAACTACAACTTGTGTGGCCATTATTTATTTATTTTACTTTGTTTCCCAGGTCTTTATTCTAGCATCCAGTTTCATTAATTAGTCTACATTCCCTTGTCTTACAATAACATGTCCTATTATGTCACCTATAGCACAGCCCGTAACTGAGAATCATTGTTCTCTTGCCTAAAACATTACACAGTGCTACCTGCAGAAGAAAAAGAAACTATACAGAAATGTCTCCATCAAACTCCCTCTTATGGACTCATGTACAGGAATCTCTGTCAATGCTCACTCCGACAGCCTCATATGCAAGGACAAGTGCAATTCTGGTTATACAAAATAGGGGTTGGGGAAGGGATTGGGGGGATTTGGCATTTTGATACTTTCTCTGGTCACAAAGAAATTCATACTGTATATGGCTTTCCCAACTTCAGAAGACTTGGGGCTATAGATTAACACCAGGTATCATGTGAAGTAAGAAAAAACAAAAGAAGAGGTAATAATAGTGTCACAGTATTTTAATGATCAACTGTTAAACTTTGGTGACTAAGCATTTAAATTATGGTGGTATTTTGCATAAATGTATCATGCCCACATGTGCAAGCAGGTAAGATTAACTGGAATTTACGCCTCAAGATGATGCATCTCTCAGCAGCATTCCCACCTTTAGTAAGGATCCGATTTTGTTAATTGGTATCCTGGAAATGATAAGCTGCTTGAATGAAGGTATTCAAGTTATTGGTTACTCTGTACTATATATATATATATATATATATATATATATATATATATATATATATATATATATATATATATATATATATATATATATATATATATATATATATATATACACACACACACACAGATAGTTCTTTGGAGGTGAAGTTGTTTCATCACTTCACAGGTCCCCATCAGTCATGGAAACAGGTCTAGATATTTTTGCCTGTATATTGTTAAACTGCTCAGAGAAAAGGTTAGGTAACCCAGCTGACCTAGGTCTCATCATAAAGCAAAAACCATGAGTATCCTTTAATTTGTTCAAGATTCATTAGAATGTGCATTTTGTTTACCCTTCTCTGACGACACCACCCTTTTAGTATACTGAACATTGGAAGTTTCTAAATTGCGTTTGAAAAAACTTTTGTATTGACTGATAGTTGCATCTTTGATGTTTTTGAAGAACTTTCAGCCAATCCTCAATTAACAATGATGCATTAAAAATAAATACATTAGAAATAATATTTGAGAAAGTCAAAAATTACAGAAAGTAAGTGAAGTATAATAAAAAAAATAGAGAAGTGTCTACCTTCTGAGTCTAAAGCATGGATCCTCAACTCCAAAGGAGAATCCTCGAGGTAAAGTTCACGAGTTGTAGAAACAATTTGAATTTCACTGATAACATCCACAATTGCATCACAACGAAGTATCTGACCAGTCACTGTATTAGAGGGAGAGGTAAGACAGGAAAACATGTTACACTCCAATATTATAAAGATAAATAAAATGGTCAAAGGGTACATCAAAACATGAAAGCCCAACTTAAATACACTGTAGAAATACAAACATATTACAGGTAAGTGACAATTCAGAAGGCTTGGAACCTTAAAAATGCTCTATGGTTAACCTGAAAAATATATTTGAACTTCTAACGTAAACATGGGCGATATGGCCTAAAATCAATATCACGATAAATTGAGCAGTTAACCTCGATAACGATAAATGGACGATAACCACCCCAAGTGCCAAAAAAACAAACTTTTTTTTTTTTTTTTCATTTGATGGGGCTGTGGCAGGCAGCATAGTTCCTCCAGTTATTTTGATAATATTATTCCCCCTAGACCTATTCATTGCAATTATATTATTACCACTTTAAAGGACTGTAAAATGTCACTGAAAATAAATGAAGACAATAGTAGTAAGTACTTTTAGTGGTTAAGATTTATTAACTGAACAAAATAAAAAGTGTAGGATACAATATGTAACCATGCTCTCTAAAAAATGTGTATCCCTTGTAAACAAAATAGTTTAATAATAAATATGTTTCACATTGGCTATTCACAAAGTAAACAATGATTGTGCAAATGTAATGCCATCATGGACAAAGGCCTATCTCTGCTAAGGCCTTGAGGTAGCATATCTATCCAAATCTTCACACCCAACATCACCCCAATTCATGGTCTAATTCTCAAATAAAGCAAGCAAAATAAAGTAAGAATTAAATAAGACCTCTCAGACCATATTTACAAAATTAAAAAGGGTTGGCACAGTAATAAAACATTTTAAAAATCATGTATTTTGCTACATTTCACAGCACAACATGATCAACACTGGCTCACAATAAGTCTTCTGTAAAAACTTTCTGGATACACTGCTGTTCAGCAGTCTTAAGTATTTTATGCCTATATAAACATTATTCAAACATTAATACTTTCAATTTTGAATATGACACACAGAATTAAAGTCACTTTAAAACACACCAGATGTCACCACCCAAATATATTAAGATGTACACACTTACCGACTGCCAGGTGCAGCCTGTGCCCAAAACATTGCACCCGTGTCCATTTATTGAGCTTGACAGCTTTCACAATATTTGGGCCGTTGTCAGTTGTTATAGCAACAAGGTCCTCTTCACTGATGTCCCATGCAGACAGCATCGCTCTCAACCCCTGTCCAACCATCTCCCCCGTGTGATCAGATGGAAAATAGGCCGTCTCGAGCACTCTGGTACGCAGCTCCCATTTGTTGTCGATGTAATGAACTGTGAGACTAATATACGGCTCCATTGTGCGGCTGGACCAGAGATCGGATGTGGCTGCAACGTGCTTAACGTATCTCAATTCAGCAGCAACCTTTTTCCTCTCTGTGCTGTACATGCTGGGAATGATAGTTTTGAAAAATATTTTCGTGATGGGAGTTCGTATCTCTTGTCAATTATTTTCATGAAGTGTCTGAACCCGATGCGTTCCACTGTAGCAATAGGAGCCATGTCTTTTGCTATGTGGTAGCCTATAGCATTTGTGATTTCTTGCCATCTTTTTGAAGTTCGCTCATATAGTGGAGTACTAGCAAATGCTTCGGTTATTGACCGCTGCCTGGTGGAGGAAGACGTTTTGCTGGTCCTCCTAATCTCTTCTCGCTTTGAGCTTTTTATGTCTTGAATTGAATCACATGGTTGTGCTGCAGGTGGTGGAAGAGGTTGGTTGTGTTACCTTGACTTGACGCAACAGTCTTTTTGCAGAGTTTACATTTAACAATTTTTTGATCAATATCATCCTTGTTGAATCCAAAATGTTGCCAAACGATTGATGATGCATTTTTTTTGTTAACAAGCGTCTCCTCTTCCTCCTCCACCAGCTCTACCTTCGTCGCTGCTGCTTCAACATTTAAATCGTCCTCCATTTGTTCACCCGTGTCTCGTCTTGTTACAGGTAGTAGAGTCATGTGACTCCACCCGTCAAGTCTGTAACGTAGCACAGCGTCTTAAAGGGACATGAACATCGCCAACCTGCACATGCCTTTTCTTTTTTTTTAAAATACCGAATTTACCGACATGGGCAAAATGACGTCGATGAGAGTCATAATTTTCGGTAACGATAAATTTTTGATATATCGCCCAGCCCTATTCTAACGTATATGTGTTGCTCTTTTAGTAACAGCATAAAATGTATGGGCTAGACATTTTTTTTTTTATACAGTGGAGCTAGCTACATACATACAAACATACATACATACATACATACATATTCAGTTGCATATATTCTCAATACAGTTTTTATTTTTTTCTTGTTACATTGGCGTAGTTGGAAGGATTTTGTGCTCCTGTTGCAATGCGCACACCTCTCTCATGCTGTGGTTTCTATTACACACATGAAAGAAAGAGACGATACATGTGAAAACATCATTGCACTAATGCAATATCATACACGTCATAAATGTAGGAAGGACTGTTCTTGCAGCACTGAGAAAAAAAAAAAAAAAGAAACAAATATATGGGACATTTGGTATAAATTTATGGTACTTGTAAAAATGATCTTTTTCAGTTTTATTCTCTCAAATCACGATCACGCTGTACCCCCCCCACCCAACCTGATCTGACTCTAAGTAACGGATTTAAGGTGGGACAGATCTACGTGTTTTTTCATAGGCTCTGGTAATTCTAGTGTTAATTTCATGTGTGTTCCGTGTCTACAATGATCTGTGTAAATGTAGGATGACATGAAATACAAGGCAACAAATGCTAAACACATACCTAAAGCAGAAACTTTTTCCATGTTATACTAACAATGACGTGAACTGTATAATGTGTGAAGACTTTAGTCCAAATATCAAATAAACACATGCACTTTTATTGAGGAATATGACCAAAGAAAAAAAAAATCATTAGATTTACATGAAAATTTGTTCACTAGCTGCAGGTGGAAGTCTCATTTTACTTATGGTGCGGCAGTTTATTAGCCAGTGAAAGCGCTGTGAAGAAAACCGTCTGTTACAGTTCTGCCTTTGTCCAGAAATGGCTCTATAAGCTTTATGACCACAGACTCGGAAAGTCTTTACCCTGGGTTGTAACTCAAAACACAGTTCTCAACAAAATGTTGCCAGATGTCTGAGACTGCAGAAAATCTGTTGTTTTTTCACACATTCTACACGGGTGTGTTTGTTGTCAAAGCACAAATGACACATGGTAGTCCGATAGTGGTCACGGGACATTGTATCTTTTGATTGCTGGTACAACAAATAGTTCTGAGCAGGCATCAATGACAGCACCAACTGTGGCGATCACTGCTCTTGAGAAAAGAATGGAGATAAATGCCATCAAGATAGAAGCAAGTTCATTGTACCACGTGAATGTCACTGACAGAATAAAACTGAGTAATAAAAAAACAAGTGCTACCTTTTACAATCGGCCAAAACTTATACCGAGTGTTAGACTCAAAACAAATGTATGTTTTTATTATTATATTTATTATTATTATTAAATAGCAGCTCACTACTCAAAACGCAGAATGCCCAGCCTTGAACCCAGAACCTTTGGGTTAAAAGACAGCAGTTTTTACCTCTGCACCATTCAAGAATACATATCAACTTCCTATCAATTGACATTTGAGCTTGGGTTTATAACTCATTGATAGCAACATGTAAATCAAATTTTTTTTTCTTTGGGTATTTTCTTGAATAAAAGTGTACATGTTTATTTGATATTTGGACTAAAGTCTTCACACATTATACATTTCACGTTATTATTAGTATAACATGGAGAAAGTGTTCAGCAGTTCCTGACATCCTACACTTCCATGGCTACAATAATCTGTGTAACACACATAAAATGTATGTATTCCAAATAAAAATATATTATTTACCCTATACAACTCCAGACACCTCACTGCCAGATAAAGAGGCTTGAGCTGTGAGGACTGCGAGATGGACTTGGCTCCGTTGGTGGAGTTTTTTCGTAGGCTTCATTGATTCTAGTGTTAAATAAATCAAAGCATGCACAAACTATGTACTTTACATTTAAACTCATGTCTAAATGGGCTAAAATCAACAAGTTTGAAAACTCTTTGTTGTTTTTTTGACTTGAGAGAGGAGTGGATTTTTCAAATGACAACTCCCATCAATGAAGACTTCTGGGTGAGCGCTGATCCACATGGTGCACTAATGACAAGTCACATCCAAACAGACTAAGCCAAAAAGCCATACTCTTTGACTGATTTGCCTCAAAGTTGAGTACTGTCTCAACAGCTGTTTTCTCTCTAGCTCAGTCATTATAGGAGCAGCCACCAATTCAGACATATTTAATTTATAGATGACTTGTTATTCTTAACTTGCTGCAATCAAAACATTAGATGCTTGATCCAGTTTCAAAGTTCAGATGCCTTTTGAAATAAGCATAATTATTTTAAGTTAAAGTTGCCAAAAACACTTACATTTAACCTTCTCCCAGACTTGCATCAAGAATGAACAAGACGACAGAACAAATTTAAATAATCAGGTAGTGTCTTACACTAGATGTTAATTTTAAAAGAACATCAGCTACACCATTTTGTCTTGTAAAAGCTCACTTTTTATGGAAGCTGGTTCATGCATGATTTCACTTTATAAACCCCTTTATCATATTTGTTTAAACTCAGCAATGACGGCAAAGAAATCTAACTAAGGTATAAAAATAAAGTATTTCCTACTTTACACCTATATCAAAACAATCTGGCATTTATTATATTCTTTTCCCTTATCACCTGAGAGGTCTGCATAACAAAACTCCATTTTAGAGGCTTGTTCATCATGTTGTACAATAATTATTCTCAGAACACAGATTGAAATCCCAAAGTCTCCTTTGTACTGATCAATATACCCATAATTAATGTTTACTGTTTAGAAAAATGTACATTTTATACTAGTTTCTTTTCTTTACATTGAATGCTGACTTAACAGAAAATCACTTTTCTATACAAGAAAGAACTTCTTACCATATCATACTTTAAATATTATGACAATGCCTTTTCAGATACCAACAGGCTATACATTATGTTCTTATTGGATTGGATTTACTTTATTATCATTCAAACCATACAACCAAGAATGCACTGAAGAACAAAATTGTGTTTCTTCAGGCTCAATGTACAAACATAGACAAGTACAAATCCTACAACAACAGACAGACATCCCAGATAGGCAGAATATATTTATAATCCAATACACAAATTGGTGGATAGTTATAAAATGTTCAAGTGACATATTGCACAGAAAAAACGTCATTTTAGGAAATTTGAAATTCTAAATATATTTGTTCAAACAGTCTGTGTGTGTTTTCAGGAATTTAACCATCCCACTAGGTCAGCATGTTTGTGGTTGGTGGGAGTGGAGTAGTGTGATAGCCTGTGGGAAGAAACTCCTACAGAGTCTGACAGTCTTGGAGCACATACTATGGTAGCGATTGCCAGAAAGCAAAAAGTTTGAACAGACCATGTCCTGGGAGAGTGGGGTTTCTGACTATCTTAGTAGCTCTCCTAAGGCAACGTGACAAGTACAGATCGTGTATAGGCGGAAAGACTGTTCTTAGGATATCTTCTGCCATCTTCACGACTCTCTGGAGAGACTTCTGATGTGAAACAGTGCAGTTGCCATACAAAAAAATGAAGCTGCTGGTCAAGATGATCTCTATAGCACATCTGTAGGAACATTGTGAGGACTGGAGGAGGGAGGTTCACTCTCCTCATCCATCACAAAAAGTGAAGGCGCTGCTCTGCTCTCTTGTCAAGGGTGGTGGTGTTTGTTTTCCATGTCAGGTTATCCATGATGTGCACCCCCAGTAACTTAGTGCTTCTTTCTGACTCCACAGTAATGCCATGGATTACAAGTGGAGATGGATGGATGGATGGATGGATACTTTATTAATCCCCAAAAGAAAATTCAATACCTGAAGTGATAAAGCTCATGTTTACTTACATATGTCCTCTGCAAAGATAATACTTGTCAGCCTGGTTGGTTGTGAAGAGCGAGCCTGCAGTAGTGCCCTTTGAGAACATTGACGCTCATCTGGATCAACAGCCTCCACACTAGCGACCTCTGGCCTTGATGAAGTCCTGCAAGATGCAACAAGTTTGACAATGCTGAGTCAACAAAACACACTAGGAAGATAGGTCATCAGTAATTATTAGAAACTTTCACATCAGAATCTGTAAATGGGCAATAAAACTAGAAGCATATTAGAACTGCTTGAATGTTCAATACGTGCAGGAAGGATTTAACATGTTCATTCACTTAAGAATAGTTTCAGTATGGGCTTGCAAGATAAAAATAAATATTTAAGTATTTACAAAAAATAAAATGAGAGGCTCTTTGAAGGGTAACTCTTATCTAATTTTAAATAAAATAAACACTGAAAAAGAAAGATGTAGTATGTAGATTGAGATTATTCCATTGTACAAGACAGGGCCATTTCTGGGCATAGGCTGTCCAGGGCCTCTAATGGTTAAGGTGCATTACTGCAGCCCTCTTGTAGAGATTCCTAACTTTATTTTGTTTAGAAAAATTCAACCAGACTGGACTGGAGCACAAAAGAATGTTTACATTGTGCACCTCAGCAGCACCTGCACTGTCTGCACTATTCACAGCACAATCTGTGTGCTGTTGTATACACTAATGCAGACAGCACGCCAGGGATCTCGTGCAATGTGCAGCCTCCTCACTAACTGTGCGCCACACATGCGACAGTGAGGCAGAGGTGCTTCAGCTTTGGGAGTTAGCTGTTGCCAGGACTAGGAGTCAGGACTAACCTCCAGGTCTTCCCATAGGACGCACTGCCTGCATCACGGACTGACACCTGGGACCCTTTCTCCTACTCTGCTTCAAGTGTAGCACCATAGGGTGAGTGATGGCTGACCCAAGTGCAGTCCAGACTGAAGTGAGTGACTCAGATGTGTAATGGGAACGCAAAAATTCAAAAACTCCCACAACACTCAGCAGTAATAAAGATCATCATTTCGACCATTACCAAACATTTTTGGTAAGATCCAAGATCAATGGATTCGTTAACCTGTGTGCATTCAGCAGGTTCAAGGTTTTAAAATTCCTCAGCTAGTGGAACCAATAATGACTCACTGATTGTATAAGCATTTTTGAGTTTTACTACACAATGCTCCACAATGATATTTGAATATGAATTTTCAGATCTTATCCTTACACTTCCCAGCTCTTTAAGCTTCCCTGCACACTTTAGAAATGGTTAGCCTTTTTGAGTTTTTGCAATAAAATCCAAACCTACATGAATAAAATTGTAAGTTGTTTGTTTGTTCACCAATTTGGCAAAAATAGCTGAACCGATTTTCATGAAATTTTGCATGTGCATTGCTGTTGGTTCTACTTATAATATAAGCTATATGGTATATTGGAGAGAGGGATTAGAAAGGAGGCAATCAGGAAACCAGCACCAATTCATGAACTACAATTCCAATCAAACAGCAGGAAATTGCTATGGTTGATGAGGACACCATTATCAACACACAAAAAGTTTTGTACTACCCAAAACATGATCTGATCTAAGAATGCAGGTATGGCAATTTCTTCACATATAATTTGGATAATAATTTAATTGTCTCATGGGATTGTAGATTTTGCTTAAGAGTACATTATTTTTTTCTCATCGTGGGTTGTATTTAACATGTTAAATGTGCCAAGATAGTTTTTCCACCTAGACTCTTTTTATGAGAAATATACGGGTACAGAAGGAGTGTGCAGCGCTGCCAAATTATTATGAAGCAATGTTCCTTTCTTTCAGCCCTCCAAAAAATTTTTAAACTCCAAAACACCCTATTGTTTGCAAAAGAAAAATTGGGTAGTGGTGAGCAAAACGCTATTATTTTGTGATGCTATAATACATGACCAATGGAGCAAAAGTCAGTCCAATGGATGAGGGTAGTGGCAGCCTGCTCTGTGTTGATCAAGCATGCACATAAGAATTTCACAGCACTGTGTACACACAACAATAACTCTAAAATGAACTGATAACACTGCAATGTTTATAAAAGCAAAGCCTTACATTTTTGAAAAATCTGCATATTGTTTCTCTTCGCGGCAGACATAAGCCATGACAAAACTGGACAAAGCAGAACGAAACGCAATTTTTTTAGCATATGCCAGGGGCCTCATTTAATGCTGAAACCCTGGAAAATGTGTATGGCCAAAATAAAACCTGCCATATGCACATTTCTATACAATTTACCCTTTAAAAATCACAATCATCTTGTAAATGTGCATTTGTGAACGCATCTTAAACCCTGGTTTCACCCTGAAACAACCATATATGAACCATGCTAATTAACCTCATACATGAGCAGCCACAATGCTGCAGACCTTTACTGACTGGTAGTGCACCTACCATGATGCATTCAAGTAGTGCAAGATAAGAATTTCTTGAAAAATTAGAGGCACACAGAAAACTTTTATTTTGTGGCCTAAGCACGGGTATCAAGAACAAGCAGAAATATGTCGGAAAAAGGGGAAGGGGGGAAAAAGAAAAAGAAAAAAAAAAAAAAAAAAAGACTGATCACGTGCAATGAAGCGAATCCCTTTTGACGTATAATGAGAGGAGTGTGGAGGGGGAGGAGAAAAAAAAAAAAAAAATCTATGCTCCATCGCTCTCTCATTTCGATCCACGAATGGCATCTGTAATTGGAGATGCCTTTTTATGCTGCATTATGCCAGAGCAGTCCAAATCACTATCATGCTGTTTTGGCATCAGAGTTGACTTGCATGGTAACAGAATGTAAATGCTCTTACTGCGATATGAGTGCATTAAATTGCTCCGATTAAATCAGGAAAAATGGACACTGGTGCAAAGAGCCTTTTTATATGTTGGCAACACCATGTTGAATGTATGCGCATCCACACCATATGAAAACTGTAAATATGTGCATGTTCTCTTTTATAAATCCAGATGTTTACACAGGAAGATGCATATGAACATTGAGCCTCATTTTGTTAGTATGCAAGCTTTATAAATGAGGCCTCAGGACACTCTTTAAATATGTAAGAAAAAAAGAACTGAAAATGGTGTTAGTAACCTTTTCTGTTTCTTGACAGCAAACATTAATTCAAGTTCATTTTATTATGAGGCAGTTATAATTTTTGGCTTTGATGCCAATGCAGTTCTTTGGTTTGTAGCAATTTAAAATCAACATTGAAAGAATCAACTAAATGTGTAAACTTTGCAACTAGCATAATGCTGCAAAGGGCAGCCACACAAACAATATTTTTGCACAATTCAAGGGCAGCCATGCTACTAAGCTTCTTTTGACATAAATGAAGACAATAAATAAAAGTGAAACCAATTTTAAGTCAATCTACAATCACTAAGTCATTAATCAGTGGATGCCCTTATAATAAAAAAAAACAACCACTGAAATGAAATTACAAAAGCTATAACAGAGTGCATTGCTTAGGACATTTCTCATTTGTGTTTTGAAAAAGAAAAAAGAAAAAGAGGGATTCAAAAACTTAATCAAAATGCTAAGCCTTGGGAATGTAATGTCAAGTGGCAGCTACTTCAGCCTGCTAATGTGGTAAGCCAAGGACCTCAGCTGGATTGAGAAGTGCTTTGGACATATTTTCCATCTGGCTATTGGTAAAACAGAAAAAACAAGATAGATAATGACATGTTTTTACATCAAAATCACGATTTCACATTTTGTAATTTTTAGAAATAGCAACATCTGCAATTTTAATCAGCCTGCAAATTATAAAGAACATCAGCACCACCTGTCTATGTAGTTGTCATTCAACCAAAACTGAGTAAAGCAATTATACTGTATATTTTTCCAGAATCATACACCCTCTACACATTACATCTTAATTATTCACAAATTGAAAAATGTGTATTAATATTAGAACAGTATTCCTTTTTCTTTGTGACATACACATATAATTACAGTATAAGCACTGTTCACGTTAAAAACATTTAAGAGAAATAATATTTACATATGTGTGTGTGTCTGTGTTGGTGACAGAGAGAGAAAGTTGATGTGTGTAACAAATGGTCAAAGGGCAATACGGTATTGCTTAAAAGACAAATGTAAATATATTAGGATGTTTAATTAAATGTTAAGTTTTATTTGCTGGGTTATATTTCACATAGAGAGGTTGAAAGGACTCTCACAAATAGAGAGCAGTAGGTGTTTGTAAAATGGTGATAAGCACTTTCTCATTCACATGGAAGAAGAAAAATGTCAGCTGCATAAGCTGAACATAAAATTTCCTAAACCATAAACTATTCACATAATCATCTTATTAGAGGGGGGTTCTCACCTTGTTCTCAAAGCACTAAATAAGGCCTTAGCTCCACTGCAGGGATTTAAAAGATGCCCCTTCAGGTTTTAATACGTTAATTCAAGTTTACTGCCACAGTACTCTTAGTTCTCTCAAATAAATACAGAAAACACAAAGCAACCTACTTTAAGGGGCCTGAGCATTCCTAGTTTAGGTCTGCAAATTCTGGAGGCAACTGAATATCAGCTCCAAATGCAACAAAAGATTGAATTATTGTACAGCAAAATATTTTGCCTAAACATTTTCAGTAATTTTAATATTTCCAACAAATAAATGTGCCAGACAGCTGCTTGCAGGTTGGCAACTAAGGAGTCTAGATTGATAACAGAGTCATACATTATAAGCACTCTTTGGGTAATATGATTTTTAGATAGTGGTGTTACCCTGTTTCAGGTAGCAAGCTGTGCTACCAAACTTTGTTGCAACTAATTTTCCTTAGTGTGGCATCTGATTTGAAAAAATAAACCACTTCCACACTACAGATGATGTACGAGTTTTCCTTTTTCCACAACTGATTGTTACATTTTCCTCTTTCCTATGCACGCGTTTTCCTTTTTAATTTGAGTTTAACGAGTTGGCTTGTAGCAGACTAAAAACCCAGCTAAGATTCAGACCATCGATAGGACGGTGATTTCTTTACTTTTTCAGGTGGAAATACCAGGAATGCACCCAGCCTTGGCCCGACTCACATTCCCTCACAGAGACAAAAATCAAAACAGTAAAAAAACAGGAATTGAAGAATGTACTAAACAATAATAAATTAAATATGACTACACAAACTAAAACGATCCCACCCCAGTTCCCTTTACGGCGAAATACAATAAACATGAATTCAACAATAACAAACAACTAACAAAAACCATAGACGGTTAAGTCCATAAAAAAAACGGTATCTGATGAAATGAAATGGAGGTAGATAGTCCAAAGATCAGCAGGCTGTATGTGAATGTAAAGATCAGTCCTACTGGTATTTCTTGATGAGATGATGACGAGTGAATGGGATCAGGAGTGCTCCTTTCTTGCAGGACAACAACAAATCCTCAGACAGTTCTCATACAGCAGGAAGACACCAAACAGTCCATATACCCAAAACAGAAGACAACCCAGGACAAAGCAAGAATTCACTGGTAGTAAACAGGAAGGCAAACAGACAGGCAACACAGGACATGAAATAACAAAAGACCTCTCACCTCCTCTATGTGGAATTGGCCTCCTTTAAAATCTCGCGCCGACCTCCTTGTCCCTAGCAGCCTCTGCACCCTCAGCAGACAACCAATCAAAGCCACTGCAGGAACTGCTGGGAGTTGAAGTTTCTTTACCCAGTAGCGCCACTACAGGATAATTAGTCTGTTTTCATACATTGTCATGCAGTTGATGAGTAAACTGCTTCTCCAAGTGGCTGCTTATCCTCCTATCTAGTGAGTAAAATGTGCAAGTCACCTACTACTGCACTAAAGCAGTTATTGTTCAAAGTTCACATACACTTGTCTTCTGTTATGTTTTTGAAAAACACAGATGTGAAAATTATTGTTCAGACATGCAAGGAGGACTTTCACTGTACTTTGTACACATGACAGTAAATTTTAACTTAAATCTGAAACAGCCAGAGATGTGGGTAATAGGAAGGCATGAACAAAGTGTATCTATTTGGACATTAATGATTCATACACATTTACATATGCATTGAAGTTATTCAGGGATTTATACAACTTTGAAAATACTTGCATAAGAATGTATGCAAGACATGTAGACAAGTGTCTAATGGGCACGACTAACAGAATCGCCTACCAGACAGGTTTACAGCAAAAGATGGCAGGAAAACAGCTTTCATAAAGTTTCTGTCAATGGTTTAAAGCAGTGTTTCTCAAGGTGGGGCTAGCAAAACAATTAGTAAAAATTGGTAAGTAATTCACAAATATCATATATAATTGGTGTTCAAACAGTCTGGTTATTTTCCCTTATATTTTATTTTTTTTTTAAAACAATCAACATGGTTAAAATGTAAAAATAATGTCCATTATTAAACAAACCAAAGAATGCTAAACAATGTACAAACTTTTCAGGCAGCATAGTCGCGTCTGCATGTGGTGGAGTCAACATATCTAAGCAATCTGTAACGGCATTTTACTTTCAAGAGTTCTAGGATTTTTTAATAAAACTAGGTGGCTTCGCTCGGCCACCCCGTGTTTGGTTTACCGGATATACAATTTAAAGAGATTGTTATTTTCATGGGAATTGTTACATATGCATTATTTTCACTTTTACTTTAAAAACATTTGTAAAAACAATACTTGTCCCTTATTTCCGGCCCGTGCATGGTTACATCTATTTCTCTCCAGACATATAATGCTGCTCGTGTTGTGAAGGTTTTGTTTTTAGAGGGGTGCTGAATGCACGCGAAGGATATGCGGTCGGATCACCTACTGTCCTTTTGTTGCTTGCGAGCTGCCTGTTCTGCTTGTCGCATGTTGTTTTAAGAGCTGGGAGCACATGATGCTTGTCTGCCAAATGCAATCCAGCATCTGCTAGGTTAGATGTCTGTGGACTGGTTTTAAATGACGGCTCACTGCCTTGTCTCACGTGACGTTGTAAAAACAATACTTGTCCTTTATTTCCTGCCCCAGGCATTGTTAAATCTCTTTCTTGCAGGACATATAACACTGCTCGCGTTGTGAAGGGGGATTGCTGTTGTCGCGACCCTTGATCATTTTAAAGCCTGTACAGCCGCTCTCCTTTTTGCCACTTCATGTCTCTGCTGCTCGCGTTGTGCTCGCTTCTCCGTGATCATAAAGTGTTTTCTTTCAAGTTAAACTTGTCGTTGCTTTAACTGTTGCAGGACCACAGATTCTCATAGCATATGTTCCATTATTGTGTAAATCTATGTTTTGTGCATTGAATGATGTGAATGCAAAAAGACTTTGTTTTCTGCTCTTTGCCTTTTATTTCTGATGTCACTTTGTCCTGCTATTTTTGTCAATTATACCTGGTCCTGATGATTAATTTCCTTTTGTTAGCGCTAATGCGATCTTTTAATTGTTGACGTTTCATTTATAACATATTGTCCTTTATACACTTTATATGCACTGAGTCACCTGTATCTGTGTGTGCTGCTTCCCTTTACACTACTGATTTTTTTTTTTTGCTGGCTGTGCTCCGATATTGCTTGTAAGTAGGGCGTGTCTTGCAAGAATCTCATGTTCTATATCCCTGGGATCTTTCGTCTCGTGGGTCTTTTATTTGTCTTCCGTGATCTTAACATGTCACGTATCATCTCCTAGTCATTCCCTCCCACAGGATTTTTTTTTTTAATAATAGAGAGATCTGTCATAAAAAAAGATGTGTTTCTAATTGCAACTTTTTTTGTAACTTTTTTCTTCCAATTTCTAAGGGGTTCCTGGTCTGAAAAAGTTTGAGAATCCCTGGTTTAAAGCATTTGATTTACATGCAACAGGGCATTAAAGTCTTCAACTCGGCATTGAATCAACTGGTATACTTCACATGTCTTTTTTGGTGAAGGGTACATAAGTATTTGCATTTTTAAAAGATTTAGGTTTTAAAGGCCAAAGTCAGTCAGTCATCGTCCAACCCGCTATATCCTAACACAGGGTCACAGGGGTCTGCTGGAGCCAATCCCAGCCAACATAGGGCATAAGGCAGGAACAAATCCTTGGGCAGGGCTCCAGCCCACTGCAGAAGGCCAAAGTTATACTTCAGAAATCATATTTGGGAAGATGCATGTTACACAACTTAGTAGCAGAAAACTTAAAGTGTGTACTCTTTCATCTTGAGTACACACAGATGAGTGGAAACAGTTTTGTTATTTCTTGAGGTCTGCTAATGTCTGGCCCTAATGAGCAAAAAATATAAAGTTGTCCATCAACCACAGATGGACCCATTTCTAAATTATGAACAATCATGAACAATGTTTTGGGAGTTTTCTACTAACAGTTTGCATATAACAGTGCCCCTTGCAGATACAGTGGTGTAAAAAACTATTTGCCCCCTTCCCGATTTCTTATTCTTTTGCATGTTTGTCACATAAAATGTTTCTGATCATCAAACACATTTAACCATTAGTCAAATATAACACAAGTAAACACAAAATGCAGTTTTTACATGATGGTTTTTATTATTTAGGGAGAAAAAAAATCCAAACCTACATGGCCCTGTGTGAAAAAGTAATTGCCCCCTTGTTAAAAAATAACCTAACTGTGGTGTATCACACCCGAGTTCAATTTCCGTAGCCACCCCTAGGCCCGATTACTGCCACACCTGTTTCAATCAAGAAATCACTTAAATAGGAGCTGCCTGACACAGAGAAGTAGACCAAAAGCACCTCAAAAGCTAGACATCATGCCAAGATCCAAAGAAATTTAGGAACAAATGAGAACAGAAGTAATTGAGATCTATCAGCTTGTAAAAGTTATAAAGCCATTTCTAAAGGTTTGGGACTCCAGCGAACCACAGTGAGAGCCATTATCTACAAATGGCAAAAACATGGAACAGTGGTGAACCTTCCCAGGAGTGGCCGGCCGACCAAAATTACCCCAAGAGCGCAGAGACGACTCATCCGAGAGGTCACAAAGACCCCAGGACAACGTCTAAAGAACTGCAGGCCTCACTTGCCTCAATTAAGGTCAGTGTTCACGACGCCACCATAAGAAAGAGACTGGGCAAAAACGGCCTGCATGGCAGATTTCCAAGACACAAACCACTGTTAAGCAAAAAGAAGATTAGGGCTCGTCTCAATTTTGCTAAGAAACATCTCAATGATTGCCAAGACTTTTGGGAATATACCTTGTGGACTGATGAGACAAAAGTTGAACTTTTTGGAAGGCAAATGTCCCGTTACATCTTGCGTAAAAGGAACACAGCATTTCAGAAAAAGAACATCATACCAACAGTAAAATATGGTGGTGGTAGTGTGATGTCTGGGGTTGTTTTGCTGCCTCAGGACCTGGAAGGCTTGCTGTGATAGATGGAACCATGAATTCTACTGTCTACCAAACAATCCTGAAGGAGAATGTCCGGCCATCTGTTCGTCAACTCAAGCTGAAGCGATCTTGGGTGCTGCAACAGGACAATGACCCAAAACACACCAGCAAATCCACCTCTGAATGGCTGAAGAAAAACAAAATGAAGACTTTGGAGTGGCCTAGTCAAAGTCCTGACCTGAATCCAATTGAGATGCTATGGCATGACCTTAAAAAGGCGGTTCATGCTAGAAAATCCTCAAATAAAGCTGAATTACAACAATTCTGCAAAGATGAGTGGGCCAAAATTCCTCCAGAGTGCTGTAAAAGACTCATTGCAAGTTATCGCAAACGCTTGATTGCAGTTCTTGCTGCTAAGGGTAGCCCAACCAGTTATTAGGTTCAGGGGGCAATTACTTTTTCACACAGGGCCATGTAGGTTTGGATTTTTTTCTCCCTAAATAATAAAAACCATCATTTAAAAACTGCATTTTGTGTTTACTTGTGTTATATTTGACTAATGGTTAAATGTGTTTGATGATCAGAAGCATTTTGTGTGACAACCATGCAAAAGAATAAGAAATCAGGAAGGGGGCAAATGGTTTTTCACACCACTGTATATGAAGAGAAAATGCTTGTCAAACAGAGCCTTCCTCATTATGGATGAGAAGATGAGCCTGATTGCTCATCTGTTAATACAAGAAAATTTTAGGTTTGAGCCCTTGATAACATAAGGAACAATAAAACTAATTTGGGGGATTAACTTACATTTGCTTCAAACAATCCACTGTTAATACTATTTTGATATGAACTGCTGCTTAAATGGTATGCTTACGTTAACATAGGCTCAATAGCTAGTCCAAATACAGTCCACCCAGAAAATATTTAGACCACTACACTTTTTGCAAACTTTATTGTGTTGTAGACTTTATTTTAAATGGACACATTTGGTATTTTTGCCCATCACTCTACACTCAATGACCCATAATGACAAACTGAAAACATGTTTTTTAGAAAGATCTGCAAATCGATTAAAAAAATCAAAAACTGAACCCTCTTATCTCTCGGTAAGCCATGGTTGTGTTTCCAAGCCAAATCAAATGCCAAATACAATTCTTTAAAATTGTGTCAGAAAGAATGAAAAGGACCCAGAGATAAATGGGCGGTATATGCTGAATCCTAAGTCAGAAAACCAGGAGATCAAAAAGGAAATCTAGCAACAAAACCAAAATGAAGAGTAAAATTCGTAAAAGGGTCAAAATATTCTTAGTCTTAAACAAACCAGAATCATGAACATACTTGGAATTTCTTTAAGGAATATGCAAAAACAGTAAAGACATGAATCTAAAGCAGGGGTCTCCAACACATCGCTCGCAAGCTACCGGTAGCTCGCAACCCCTTTTCAAGTAGCTCGCCAAAGGGTTAATGAATCCTACATAAATTTGAAAACTTGATTAGTCAAATTAGGGGTGGGTGATCTTTCCAAAAAATCTTATCACAATCCTTTTAACACAAAACATTGATCCACAATCTGAACTGCAATCTATGTTTTCAATGTGGCATACACTTAAGAGAATTCTCAATGACTCAAACTCATCAAGACCTATGTAACACTTTATCAAACAAAGTTGAATTCAATTGTTCTCTTGTTTGCTAGCTAAGCGAAGTTAAAGAACACGCCCCGAAGCTGGCGAGTCAGTGAGGAAAGCCCCTCCCCCTGACCCATTCCGGAGTGAATTATGATATATAACGAAATGAGAGATTAAGTCACAAAATCAACTGGAATGTTCAAGCAAATTATAGAAAACACAAACATTTAAATCTGTTAAGTAGTTCTCTTGTGAAAAAGCGGACAGAAATACAGACAGAGAGACACTGGATTTTATATATTATATATTAGAACATCCTTCAAAATAATGAGCAGTTAAAGTCTCAACAGCATTCTCAGCATTTCTGGAGCTTAGCAGAGGCAGAGAACTAGAAGAATCTTCACCAAGCAGCTCTGAAAATGTCTGCTTTGTTTTGGTCTCCATACCTCTGTGAGTCTGAGGTGAATGTCATGAAATCAAAGTTCAGAACAAGACTGACAGACGAACATTTAAATGACTCATTAAGCGTGAACCTAAGTGGCTCCACTCCACCATACACCTAGTCTCTTGAGTCCATGCATTGCCAGTCATCTGACTAACTAAAAAACACATCACACATGCAACTGGACATGTGAATAAAGTGACATGTAACAAAATAACAAATGAATAAGTAATATCTGTGTATTTGGAATTGCATTGTTTTGTTTTAAAAGCATTCATGTTTTAATTCAATAGTGTGAGATACACTAGAAAATGCATACAGACATACAAAATGCACTTGCAGGTGAACTAAATATTTTTTGTGATGTTCTAATGCAAAACAAGCTTATTCAGTTTGTTTGGGTTGAAATAAGCTAGGAGAATAAACGTTAGAAAATATGAATAGCTCTTGGCCATTTTCATTTTGTAAAAGTAGCTCTCAGGGGAAAAAGGTTGGAGGTCCCTGATCTAAAGAGTGACCTTTATACCCTGTGGCCCCAAAAATCACTGATGGCCTTTCATGTTAATGTTAGTATCTGAATGGCAAACAGCAAACAATGCACTTTGCAAAGAAAACAAATCATTCAAGATTGTTTTTAAATTATCTGTACCAAAAGCATGGAACATCCTGACAATAGGAGCCGAAAGTGATCAACATTGGACAACAGCAAACATGAAAAACATCCAATAACCTCCTGATTAGAGGCCAATTGATTGGCTGCAGGTCTAAATTTGCCAATTTTCACAAAAAAAAAAAAAAACACACATCGATGAGGATTGGTAAATTGGTAATTTAGTTGTAGTCATCTTTTATGGTATTACAGCCAGCACACTTTTTTTTTGGCAGTAAAATTCCTGTAGTGAAAAAAAATGTAGCAAGTGTGCAGCAAGTTCAGCTTGTTTTGCAACTGAGCAAGAAACGATTGCAATATTACCCTTTATGTTAAAGAAAAGTAAAGTAATAAACTGAGAAAAAGGAATCTGAGAATTTGCCCTGTGCAATTGTGCAAAAATATATCTGTTTCAAATGAATTATTAATCATTTTGAACAAATTTCCGTAATTCGTTCAAACAGATTATTATTCCTGTAAAAAGCATATGTCTATTAGGTAGGTTTTATTTTGCAAATGGTCTTGGTTGGCGGTCCTCAATTTCAAATTTCACTTTTTTTTTCTTTCAATATTTAAAACACTTGCACAGATCCCCGCCTCCATCCACCCTTATGGCTGCAGAAGTTGGAGCAGACAATAACATAAGGGAGGGAGCAAAAAAGAAAACAAAAGTCTTTTAGCAGCTATTTAAAAAGAAAAAACAGAATTCAGAGAGGGCAAATCTCTTCACACTGCCATTGAAAAAGAAAACAAAAGCTACATGATGATACCTGAGTTAGACATTGATGTAAATCCACATCTGTGGTGGAAAACAAGAAGTACATTTCCCCAAATTTGGGAAACTTGCAAAAACTTGTATCATAAATTACACCGGCTGTTACAGACTGAAATCAAATGTTTGCTTTTATTCTAAAATAGTAGGACTAAGAGCAGTTTACTTCTCAAAACGGAGTGGTGCAGGATCGAACTCGAGACCTTTTGATTCCCAGTCAGCAGCTGATTCTATTGCGCCACAGAGACAGTCATAATAAACGGGTGTCAATGTTGCATGTTAAGGCGGCTTTTTGTTTATCTATACTAATAAAAGGCAAAGCCCTCACTCACTCACTCACTCACTCACTGACTGACTCATCACTAATTCTCCAACTTCCCGTGTGGGTGGAAGGCTGAAATTTGGCAGGTTCATTCCTTACAGCTTCCTTACAAAAGTTGGGCAGGTTTTATATCGAAATTCTACGCGTAATGGTCATAACTGGAAGCAGTTTTTCTCCATTTACTGTAATGGAGATGAGCTTCAATGCCATGGGGGCGGAGTTTCGTGTGACATCATCACACCTCCCACGTAATCACGCAGTACATAGAAAACCAAGAAGACCTCAAAAAAGCGCTGAAGAAAACATGCATTATATAATTGAGAAGGCAGCGAAACAATAAGAAGCGAGCGAGTGACATATACAACCATATTCATGAGTTCTGCTACTTCGGAAACAAAGCACGATGTAAACCTACACTTTAAGTTCATAGACAGGCTGCCGCTGGCGTTTGTAATTTAGTGCCTGCCCATATAAGGCCGTCCGTCAGCGGTAATCCAATAGCAAACGGCCACGGGTAAATATTCACGGGTGAAGGACTGTGTTTATGGAGAGGAAGATGAGATGGTCAGGGTGGTGTTTGACACAAACTCAGCGAAACTGTGAGAGAAAGTTTTAAGTGCCAGGACTAAGGTAACATTAAATACAGCCACGGACATAGCACGAGATGGCACCAGCACAACTGGGAACCTTCGATGCATGTACACCGAGCGGCTCACGTGAACTGACGAGTGCACAGATAAAAGGCAACAGTTCTAAAGAGCTGAACAAAACCGAATTACACAATTGAAAAGGCAGCAAAAAATATGAAGCGTCTGATAAGCATATTCATAAATGCAGCTACTGTGGAAACAAAGCACACGGTGGAAAAGTCAATGTCCCGCTAAAGGAAGACAGTGTAAAAAAAACCCGTGCATACAGTGTGTCAGGTCTCAGATAAAGAAAAAGACGAGCTGTTTATTGATGCAGTAAGAAACGAATCGATGAAAGAAACCTGTCATCTTTATGACGATTGACAAACACGGAATGTAACTTGAACACAACACATCCTACAAATACGAGCCTGATTGAAAGAAATAATGATAATCAAATCCTTGATGACAGCAACACTCAGTAACACTCACAAACAAATACTGTATATTGACAGTCATGTTACGTTATTTTTAAAATGTTCCCTTTTCTTTTTCTAGCTTTTTTAACACACTACTTCTCTCGATACGCTGGTATATATATATATATATATATATATATATATATATATATATATATATATATATATATATATATATATATATATATATATATATATATATATATATATATATATATATATATATATATATATATATATATATATATATATATATATATATATATATATATATATATATATATATATATATATATATATATATATCCCGATCTACATATTCGAATAATGGATACTTTATTCGCCATCAATGATTGTTTTGGTAAAGCCATACTCAGTGTATTCATTAGATGAACGGTAAAAAGTAAGAGCGAGGGGAGGATGCAGGCTGTAGTGCGCGTCAACTCTATCTGAATTGCGCGATCACATTTCAAAAAATATATCTTTTCAAGTTCTGTTTAGTCCATATGTGTCAAACTCAAGGGCCACGGGCCACATCCGACCCGGCGTGTATTTATATCCGGCCCGCAAGATCATTTTATATACTGTATTATTGTTATTAATGGCCCGGGTATATGAAGCGCTGGTACCACAATAAACTACAGATCCCATAATGCAGCGCTTCAGCTGTGAAGTGATTTCAAGTGAAGCTACTTTTATGGGAGACACAAATGCACCAGTGCAACTTGCCCTACTTTCCCTGTTGCCAAGTAATTTTTGAACCAAGTCGTCACTACGGTGTTCCCAAATACGCACTTTGCTGATAAACTGAGCGCACTGAGTTTGCACGGCGCTTTGGTGACTTTGAAGAACAAAAAAAGTCCGTCTACATGCGGCTTGAACCTCGTGCATGTTTGGTAGCACATATCTGTGTGAGAAGCTCTTCTCAGTGATAAAGACTAACAAAACAGCACACAGGAGTCGCCTCACTGATGAGCACCTGCAATCCATCCTGAGAATCTCCACAACACAGAACCTCACACCAAACATAAACGAATTTGTTGCCAAAAAAAGATGCCAGGCGTCCAGCTCTAAAATGACATATGAGCAAAGACAACTGAATGATTTGATTTGTTATTGCTGAAAGGAACACATTTTATTTATATTTCCAGGTTTTGTTATGCAGCATGTTCATATTTGAATTTGTATAATTTTGACAGGATATATTTTTATGGAGAGCAAAATCTTTTGGGATATTTAAAATCTAGGTTTATTTTTTATATAAAATTACATAAGAGTAAAGAAATTTGAATGGTTGTTCTTTTAATGTTTACTTTATTTCTAACTTGTATAATTTAGACAGGATATATTTTTATGGAGAGCAAAATATTATAAGTTGCTTAAGGTTTGAGTTGATTTATTCAGTTTTTACCATTCCTACCAAAGATATTTCTGTCGACTAAATAAAAATTCCTTCTATTTAAAATTTAAATAGAACTTGAACAAATACGATAGTTCATAATATCCACGCAGACTTGCACATAAGAGCGGAGTTATCCGTTTTAACAAGCAGCGTATTGCACTGATACGAAATAGCTGTGTGTGTATATATGTAGATATGTATGTATATGTATATATGTTTATATATGTGTATATGTATATATATATGTTTATGTGTGTGTGTGTAAATATATATATATGACAACAACACTCTTCACTCACAACAGTGACAAAACAATTACATTGACAATCATGTTACGTTATTTTCAAAATGTTTCCTTTTCTTTTTCATTGCTTCTTTAACACACTACTTCTCCGCTGCGAAGCGCAGTTATATTTTTGAATAAAAGCGCAATTGTTGTGTTAGATTTGTAGCTTTTGTGAAATTATTTCTTTAATACTTCAGGCTTCATACATTATATAGTTTATGTCTACATTTTGTCATCTACTAGTAGAATATAAAAAATGTTTGTTTTAACAATGTGTTTACACAGATTACTGTAGAAACGGAACAGACATGAAATGCGTGTGTTCCAAACAACCATCTATTATTTCCACTCTAAAACTCCCCTTCACTCCCAGAAAATCAATCAAGGCATGAGCTGGGAGAAGTTTGTGCACGTTCTAAGTCGGTGGGGGGATGGAATAGCCGGCTGCTTGCAGCCCGATTTTTATCAGCACATTTAGATGACAAAAGACGATGGTGGAGAGCTGTGAACGATTTTAAGAAGCGATGGTGGGACAGATTTACGAGTTTTTTCGTAGGCTCTGGTAATTCTAGTGTTAAGGGATGCAAAATATTGTATAATCATCACTATCATCAAAGTCCCAAAAAATAGAGATATAAATTTTTTGTCAATATCGCACAGCCTAGTCTGCACGTACGCTTTGCTTGGTGCAGTGGCACCTCTCTATACAGGGATCTCTTTTACATTCAGGCTACTTATCTAGGTTAGTAAAAATCAAGGAGGGCGCCCAACTATCACTTGGATTTTAACAACCAAGATTAGCTGGCTCAGGCCTGAAGAGGTACAAATTAAAATGGTGCTATGATGCTGGCTGAAAATAGCATTCTGAAGAATTGCACAGTTTTAAGAGAGCTTTCATAAGTGGCAACAATTTGAAACAGACTAAAAATGGCAAAAAAAATGCAATTCTAGAACTTAGGATGTTGGGGAAATAAAATCAACATGGAAGAGAGAGTAATGGTGTCAGACACAGGATCACCCACCCATCAATGAATCGGTTTGTTTCCTGCAGGAAGGGTGAAGCAAGGTGAATCATTTTGTTAAGTACAACTTCCAAATGCTCAAGATATATAAAGGCACAGTGGTACTTTTTTTAATTAATCACTCAAAACATAAGGTTTGAATATGCATATTAAAAAATTTGAATACAGTGGTACCTCGGTTTACGAGTGTTTTGCAAGACGAGCAAAAATTTTTAATAAATTTTGACTTGATAAACGAGCGATGTCTTGCAATACGAGTAGTATGGATACACTTTGTCTGCTGAGCGTCATGTGATCACAACTGAGCTGATGGTGGTTCTCTCTCTCTCTCTCCTTATCTCGCTCGCTCGCCCAGTGCGTCTTTATCTCTCTCTCTCCTTATCTTGCTCGCTCGCTCCCTCATCACGTCTTTTTCTCTCTCTCCTTATCTCGCTCGCTCGCCCAGTGCGTCTTTTTCTCTCTCTCTCCTATTCTTGCTCGCCCAGCGCTTCTCTCTCTCTTCTTATCTCGCTCGCCCAGTGCCTCTCTCTGTTTACTACGGTATTGTGACTGTGTGTGTGTGCTGTGAAGTGCGAGTCCTCATCTTGCTCCCCAAAACACGAAGCTGAGTCTCAGTACTTTAACACCAGCTGAATAATCACCAGTTTATTCAGTTTGAAACAGCAACAGCGCTGTTATTTATTGCAGCGGGATCTTTATAATGTTCCTTGATCTTTTTGGATGCGCTTATACGGCGAACTGCTACAGCGCTGGGAGACTGCGATTGCTTTCGGACACTCTTCAGCGTGTCGTCCCGTTGGGTGGAATTCCACATGAGTTTAGAAACTCACACCAGCCATGATTCTTTTTAAAGGTAAATTGCAGGTTAATTTGTATTATGTATTTTACTTTATATTTTGTATTAATCCTTTTTATATGAATAGTTTTGGGTTGTGGAACGAATCACCTGAATTTCCATTATTTCTTATGGGGAAATTCGCTTTGATATACGAATGTTTTGGATTGCGAGCACGTTTCCGGAACGAATTATGCTCGCAAACCGAGGTTCCACTGTATATGCAAATGTATATTAAAAGTTCTACATGCTACAATCTATACTTTCTTGCTTATGATGTTAATGTCTTGCTGTTTAAAACGCACAAATGTAAAATGCAGCCTTCAAACAAATGCAACACTCGGAAACACAGCCCACGATAAAAATGGGATTTTCTGTGTATAAGGAGTGACATGACCAAAAAGAAAAGTGAAGTCAGGCAAACTTTTCACTATACATGAATACATGAAACACAGACACCCCCAAAAAAACTCATAAATTGCCTAATCATGGTAAACAATTATTTTAAAGCCCCAAACCAAGAAGCTAAGCAGTTTTTTAGTCACCATCTGTCTCTTTATACTATATAAGCCAAAACCCAACAAGTGTCCTTAAAAAATAAAGTAACTGAACTAATTGTTGCATTGTAAGGCCGGAGTTATACTTCACGCGACGCGACGCATGCTGCAGCGGACGCTCCTGCCACGCAAGCGTTGTAGTGTTCATACTTGCACGCATACTTTACGTAAATCTGGAGGAATCCACCAGGTGGCAGTGCGAGATATTATCACGGTGAGAACATGTTCATGTTCTCTGTGTTGTGAATTGCCTAGAAAACCTATTAAATTTTGATGACACCTTATCACAATATCTCTGAAAAGGATGTTTATTGATTAAATCCATTAATCCAGGGATGTGTCCATTCCAGCAAGCATTGGGCACGACTGAGAAACAGTCCCTTGGCGAGGCCTCAGCTCATCGCAAGGTGAATACAAGCACACACATACACTAGCGTCATTTTAGCGGCACCAAATCCCCACATCTGCATACCTATACTTATACTTATGAAGCTGGAAATTGGAGTGTGACGATGAATGTTGTTAGTGCATATGCATCACAAGTTCGGTGTGCAACGGGTGAGAAAGATTTTTGGAGTGAGTTGGATGAAGTGATGAACAGTGTACCCAAGGAACAGAAAGTGGTGATTGGAGCGGATTTCAATGGGCATGTTGGTGAAGGGAACAGTGGAGACGAGGAGGTGATGGGTAGGTTTGGTGTCAAGGAGAGGAATGAAGAAGGTCAGAGGATAGTGGATTTTGCCAAAAAGGATGGACATGACTGTGGTGAATACATATTTTAAGAAGAGGGAGGAACATAGGGTTACGTACAAGAGTTGAGGAAGATGCACACAGGTAGATTACATCCTATGCAGAACAACAACAACATTTATTTATATAGAACATTTTCATGCAAAAAATGTAGCTCAAAGTGCTACAGAAGAGTTGATCTGAAGGAGATTGAAGACTGCAAAGTGGTGGCAGGGGAAAGTGTAGTTAAGCAGCATAGGATGGTGGTCTGTAGGATGACGTTGGAGATCAAGAAGAGAAAGAGAGTGAGGGCAGAGCCAAGGACCAAATGGTGGAAATTGAAAAAGGAAGACTGCAAGGTTGAGTTTAGGGAGGAGGTGAGACAGTCACTGGGTGGCAGTGAAGAATTACCAGACAGCTGGGAAACTACAGCAGATGTAGTAAAGGTGACAGCAAGAAGAGTGCCTGGTGTGACATCTGGACAGAGGAAGGAGGAAAAGGAAACCTGGTGGTGGAATGAGGAAATACAGGAGAGTAAACAGAGGAAGAGGATGACAAGAGTACAAGGTGATAAGGCGCAAGGTGAAGAGAGAGGTTGTGAAGGCTAAAGAAAAGGCATATGATGAGTTGTATGACAGGTTGGACACTAAGGAGGGAGAAAAGGACCTGTACCAATTGGTTAGACAGAGGGACCGAGCTGGGAAAGATGTTCAGCAGGTTAGGGTAATAAAGGATAAAGATGGAAATGTACTCACAAGCGAGGAGAGTGTGTTGAGCAGATGGAAAGAGTACTTTGAGAGGCTGATGAATGAAGAGAACGAGAGAGAAAGAAGAGGTTGAATGATATGGAGATAGTGAATCAGGAAGTGCAACGGATTAGCAAGGAGGAAGGACAGCTATGAAGAGGATAAAAAAATGGAAAGGCCGTTGGTCCAGATGACATACCTATGGAAGCATGGAGGTGTTTAGGAGAGATGGCAGTGGCGTTTTTAACCACATTGTTTAATGGAATCTTGGAAAATGAGAGGATGCCCGAGGAGTGGAGAAGAAATGTACCGGTGCCGATATTTAAGAATAAAGAGGGGGATGTGCAGGACTGCAGTAACTACAGGGGAATAAAATTGATGAGCCACAGCATGAAATTATGGGAAAGAGTAGTGGAAGCTAGGTTAAAAAGTGAGGTGATGATTAGTGAGCAGCAGTATGGTTTCATGCCAAGAAAGAGCACCACAGATGCAATGTTTGCTCTGAGGATGTTGATAGAGAAGTTTAGAGAAGGCCAAAAGGAGTTGCATTGCGTCTTTGTGGACCTGGAGAAAGCATATGACAGGGTGCCTCGAGAGGAGCTGTGGTATTGTATGAGGAAGTTGGGAATGGCAGAGAAGTACGTAAGAGTTGTACAGGATATGTACGAGGGAAGTGTGACAGTGGTGAGGTCTGCAGTAGGAGCGACGGATGCATTCAAGCTGGAGCTGGGATTACATCAGGGATCGGCTCCGAGCCCTTTCTTATTTGCAATGGTGATGGACAGGTTGACAGACGAGATTAGACAGGACTCCCCATGGACTATGATGTTTTCTGATGACATTGTGATCTGTAGCGAGAGCAGGTAATGGGTTGAGGAGACCCTGGAGAGGTAGAAATATGCACTAGACAGAAGAGGAATGAAGGTCAGTAGGAACAAGACAGAATACGTGTGTAAATGAGAGGGAGGTCAGTGGAATGGTGAGGATGTAAGGAGTAGAGTTGGTGAAGGCAGATGAGTTTAAATACTTGGGATCAACAATACAGAGCAATGGGGATTGTGGAAGAGAGGTGAAAAAGAGTGCAGGCAGGGTGGAATGGGTGGAGTAGAGTGTCAGGAGTAATTTGTGACAGACGGGTATCAGCAAGAGTGAAAGGGAAGGTCTACAGGACGGTAGTGACTCCAGCTATGTTATATGGGTTTGAGACGGTGGCACTGAGGAGAAAGCAGGAGACAGAGCTGGAGGTGGCAGAGTTAAAGATGCTAAGATTTGCATTGGGCATGACGAGGATGAACAGGATTAGAAATGAGTACATTAGAGGGTCAGCTCAAGTTGGACGGTTGGGAGACAAAGTCAGAGAAGCGAGATTTCATTGGTTTGGACATGTGCAGAGGAGAGATGCTGGGTATATTGGGAAAAGGATGTTAAAGGTAGAACTACCAGGCAAGAGGAAAAAAGGAAGGTCTAAGGCTTTATGGATGTGGTGAGAGAGGACATGCAGGTGATGGGTGTAACAGAACAAGATGCAGAGGACAGAAAGATATGGAAGAAGATGATCCGCTATGGCGACCCCTAACAAGAGAAGCTGAAAGAAAAAGTCTAAAAGAATTACTTGCATCTGTGCAATTTTTTTCCCTCCCTTGTAGGCTGTGTTGTTTTAACAATTCATTTAGGCGATGTGTCCATTTCAAGTGGCTTTTAAAGGAAAAAGTGGGAGCTGGGGCGGCATTGTGGCGCAGTGGGTAGCGCTTCTGCCTCGCAGTTAGGAGACCTGGGTTCGCTTCCCGGGTCCTCTCTGCATGGAGTTTGCATGTTCTCTCCATGTCTGCGTGGGTATCCTCTGGATGCTCCGGTTTCTTCCCACAGTCCAAAGACATGCAAGTTAGGTGCACTGGTGATTCTAAATTGTCCCTAGTGTGGGGGTGTTTGTCTGTGTGCCCTGTGGTGGGCTGGCACCCTGCCCAGGGTTTTTTTCCTGCCTTATGCCCTTTGTTGGCTGGGATTGGCTCCAGCAGACCCCCATTACCCTGTAGTTAGGATATAACAGGTTGGATAATGGATGGATGAAGTAGGAGCTGAATGGAACCTTTTGCAGGAATGACAGAAAGAGGCTAAGATCAGGTGGAAATAGAATGGAATATTGTCAGGAGCAAGAGGAAATTATGGGAGGAGTGGGTCAAAAAAAAAAAGATACCTGCTTTTCAGTCAACACATAAAACTTCAACTACCATAAAGTACTTCTGGCAAAGCCCAAGAATCACATGCACAGCCAGAGGCCATCCTACTTTTGCAACAAGGACACCAGCCTAGACGTTCCTCTACCACATACCTCAGCATTTAGTTACAGTAGTTTAGTTATGGCCCACTCACTCCCTGATCTCTAAAAAGAGCAACTTAAACCCAGCTTGTCTTGTCTGGCACTGTGTGTTAAATCTGTAGGCCTTGAGGTTTTGTGATCTCCTTTCCTCCATTCAAAGATCAGCATTTCTCTCTCGCTCTCTCTTTTGTGGGCGCTCTTTCCTTTTGCACAACACCATATGCATCTGTTTCTTCTTAATGGGTTTGCTATGCCTTGCCTTAACCTTTTGTTACCCTTACTTCCAGTTACCTTTTCTCTTAGTCTTCCCATCATAGTATGTAAAAAAGGGAAGTCTTTGATCCTCCATTAGTGGTTTATTAAATTTACATCTTTACTAGTAGAACTAAAAAAAAATAAAACACAGCAATTCCACCTAGCAGTGGTGAAAAGTAGTTAATTATATTGGCTTTTTACTATACTTGAGTAGCCTTTGTAAGAAATGCGACTTTTTAAAGCATTTCTAAATCTAAATATTTTACTCTTTAAAAAGGATATTTACTTATTAATGATCCTATTCATTATATTTTCAAGGTGAGTCGTTACGAAGTGCAATTGATTGGCTATGTTCAAAATAGAGAGTTCACTGTAGCCAATTAAAATAAATCTACATGCAAAAATGGGGGGTCGTGGTTATGACCTCTTTATAATTTCAGGTAAGCAGCACAACAACAGCTTGTTAAATCAATGTTCTACTTTACTATTCAGACATATTAACCTTAGTTTGGAGGTTTTAACAATTGGCTTATTTATGCAGGTTGTACTTTCCTAATGCGAACAGGATTCAAAAACATTTTGTCTGCTAATTTACTTTATTTGTAAAACTGCAAGTGTTTTTTTCTACTGGAGTCTACGCTGTCATAAATTATAGTTTATGATGAAAACTAAAAACCGCATTGTCAGTTGATATTTAAAAATAATTCTGACTAGTTACCATGCATTTATTGGTATGTTGTCATTCTTTGCATTTTTTAGTATTTGAAATAAAAATGTTATTTCAGTGATCTGCACTATCGGTATAATAAGTTGACATGAGTGGGGTCAATAACCTTTAAAAAAAAAAAATCTAAACAATATAGCAGCCTTACTGATTTCAAATTGTAATTAGTACAGTGCACGTGTAGTAATAAAAAATGTTGACTTGTTTTCACAAATTAAAGTCTTGTTCCTAAAATGGAGAGTATAAACGTACTTTGCTGCTGATGAAGGTTCCCGGGTTCCTAGAAGTACACAATAACAACAACAGTTTGGAAGCACTATGGCTGCTGTGGTGTTTATTTGAACTTTGGTTTAAAAATATTTTCATATGTTGAAATCCAGGAGCAAACTTCAAACAAACTGAGAACACTAGATTCCTCTGTCATAAATTGTTGAAGGTTTAGAATTTTATCATTAAATAAGTCAATTTTTGACATTTAATAGAACATTTGATTGTTGCATGCAAGGTTATGTATTGAATTTATACACAATACATGAAAACTTAAAAAAATAAAATCTAAACAAAGAAAATAGCGGCCTTACTGAATTCGTATTTTACTTATCACTATCATCGCTAGCAATAAAAATACATGGTCTGCTTCTATAAATTTAAATCTCATTCCAGTGGAGTGGAGTACAATGATGCAATTGATGATGGGCCCCTTTTCCTAGAGGTATACAATAATAACTACAAGATGGTCATGTACTGCCTTAACTTGTTTAAAATTTAATTTCCATATAATGTGCAGTTCGCACACATATATACACTATCTATATATATAATTCACTAAGGCAAGACAACCATGGAAAGCAAGCCGGAAGAGGCGTGGATTCACTAAGCCACCGACAAGTGAGACACCTATAGCACACGCAGTAAGGAGCCACGCCCACCGACTCTAAAACCACTGGATACGACGACAACTCACAGAGCCACGCCCACCAACTTGGATGCAACGACACAGAAAAACCGGCATCATTTATATTTGTCTGTCATAGAAGTCACATGCAGCTCCAACCCACGCCGACTGTTCATAGAGGCATGTTTCTCGCGGAGGTGAATCGCCATATGCAGCGTGTAAAACTGTTTGCGAGGGGTATCCCATGGGATCCTTAAAACATTCCTTAACAACTGAGGTTAAAACACAATGAAGTGAGCAGTCTTTAAAAAATGAGTTTTCGGTTACAACGCACGACCGTGTGCACCACAGCAAACTGTTTTACACGCTACATACAGCAATTCGCATCGGCAACAAACATGCGTCTTTTTATATGCTCCTGCACTTTGTACACACCCCCTTTCCCACCTTGCTGCTACCGTGGTCAGGTGTCTTGGTGGATTATATATAGAAAGGCAGCCAAAACCACACAACAACAACAACATTTATTTATATAGCACATTTTCATACAAAAAAATGTAGCTCAAAGTGCTTTACAAAATGAAGAATAGAAAAATAGAAGACACAATAAAAAATAAAAATAAGTCAACATTAATTAACATAGAATAAGTAAGGTCCGATGGCCAGGGTGGACAGAAAAAACAAAAAAAAAAACTCCAGACGGCTGGAGGAAAAAAAAATAAAATCTGTAGGGATTCCAGACCAAGAGACCGCCCAGTCCCCTCTGGACAAAGCAATGAAAAGTCTACATGAGTCACAGCTGCATCTGGACTGTACAAAGACGACAGACAACGACTCGAGTGACGAGTTGGAGGTGGGCACATGAGCAGGCAGTGCATACTGGACGAGAAATCAGCAGACTAGCATGATGGAGGGAGCGAGTGGACGTCCTTCTCCTCTCCTCCCGTTCCACCCTCCGCACCTGAGCGCCGCACGGACGATTGTGTGTTGGTTCGTTCCATGCATTGTTACAATGTTGCTTTTCTTGCCGATTTGTTACATTACAGATTTTTCAAATGTTAATTTTCTCCCTGTGCTTAAAAATTATTAAAAAACTGTCCTGATTATGCGGCGTATGGTACGCCACGGGTTGGCTAGTTATATTTATTTATATACGACTTTTGACAATACAATTTATCACTACATGTAATCTGTTTATACTTTACAATGCACCTCATGAATATCTTGGGATATTTACGAGTTTATTTTTTCTGAAGTAACTAAATTGCACTCTTAAGTAGTTTCCATATCAGATACCATTACCTAAATGTATGACTACATAGTAATACTTGTATTTGAGAAGATTTTTTTGTATTTTTTCCACCTCTTCTCCCGAGAAGGTTACATCGGGCTTCTACAAAGGCAAGAGTTTGTCTGGATTCCTGCCAGAAAAGAGCTAATAAGAGGTCTGCCCAAAGGCCTTCAACCATCATTTATGCCGGTGTGCTAGTCCTTACTAGACGACGGTGGGTTCCAATACTGTTAGGAATGATGAATGTGGGACATGATCGTGTTCAGCTTTGCTTGACTGGAAGTTATTAAGATCACAATGAAATATCGACTAATCAAACAAAGGATCTGACTGCTTTAATGATAAATTCAGTAGCTAGCATCTGCTGCTACTGCACTATTTATTGAGACTGAAAGTGAAAGTAAAGGTTCACTTAGGCATCGCAATGCCCAACCCCCCCCTCCCCTTCAGAAATTCAAATATTAAGTCCTAGCCAATCAGTAAATGTTACATGATTGTTAATAACCACTAGATTTTCATGAGGGAAAAAAAATGTAAATTTAAATGATTGAGATTGCTTGTTTGAAATGATAATGAATTCAGCACATATGTTTGAGCCTTGCAGGTACATAAATTTGAGAGGCCTGAATCCACTTAAATGTGCGAGTAAATCATACTGTTAGAGTTACTGACAGTGTGCCTGTGAAAGTGCTTTTTTTAAGCAATGGGGGGTGTCTAGAGGGGATTCTTGGTCTAACTGGCCTAAAGATTATTTTACCTGTGAGAATTTGGCTCAAGATAAATATCTATTTGATGACCCCTGGTATATAGTATATTTGTTGACTTGTTTTTCTACATGCCACATCAGTCTGCCATGGTGCCTTGTAGTGTCCTAATCTTGCCAACACTTGACCCCATGTTTTTCAGTCCGTTTCATCGCTCTCTGCCCTTATGTGTACGTCTGCAGTTGTCCAGCGGGGGTTGTCTAATTGATGACCTGTCAAGGAGTACCTTGAAGTTGTTAAGTTCTACACTGGAAGCCGATCCCAACACCCGATTTCGAATAAAGCAGGTTCCTTGTCTCGCTTTTCGAAGAAACCATGCATAGTGCTACATGAGAACCAGGGGTTCAATTAAGGCCATGTCTGCTCTGTAAGTGGTCAGTGCGGTGCACTTTAGGCTGCTGCTCCTCCTGCAGCTCACCACTCCTTTGAATGAATTTACAAAGAACCGCCACGAAGAAATGCCGCTCAATTCTCAGAAAGACGGGTGGGCTTCTGTAAAAGTCATTGGTGACAGGAAGTCACTCGAGCTTCCACGACAATATAGCGCCCCATGTGAATGTGAAGAAAATGGGCTGAATAAGAGGGAAACGGTCGAACATGGAACGAATAACGGAAAGGAGCCAATACCTCTGTCTGCTTGTTTGCACTGAGATTCAAGAAATAGCGGCAGCTGCAAGTCTAGACCCACGTGCTTCCTGTCGGAGTCGCAAATCGCAGCCGGCCGCCCAAGAGTGACACTTCAAATAATATTTAGAAGTAAGCTGCTACTCACCACCTGTAGCAGCCCTCGGTGGCTTCCAGCGTGAAGTTGATCTTCGTGCTCCGGGCTAAAGGCAGTAGCACCTTTGGAATATTAAGCCTAAAGGGACTCGAAGAGTCAGACAAAAAGGGTAATGCGAGCACGGTTAAAATGAACATGCATAGGTTACAGTTCGCCATTTTGAGATAACGCGCCGAGCTGAGGAGCTCATGGACTGCTTATCACCAGTAGGCAGGAGGCGGTGTTACCGGCTTCCCGCAGCACGCTGGGCTGAAGAGGAGGGGCCGGCGAGACTGCAGCATCCGCGCTTGCTTCCGGCCATTTAGTTCTCAAATTAAGTGAGACGTTTTTTGAAATTCAACCCAGACAAAAAGAAAAAAAAAAAAGCAAATTGAGGGGATTACGCTGACAAAACAGTGCAGCAGAGTGAGAATTAGATCTCGTGCTGTGCGATCCAGATGATTTTGATGCGACTGTAATAAAAATCTCTCTTCACACGCAGGTGACGTCCAGTTGGACTAAACGTAAGATCAGTAAAGGAACATAGGGTCGGCTGGAGCAAATTTGGGGTGTAGAAATTTAGTCGAGGGGTCCCCTTAAGCTGCATTGTGTTTCAAATACAAACGCGTAATCGTTTATTCTGTCAAATTTTAATGCAACTTTTTTATTGGCCGTCTGGCGCTTGTTCTTTAAACAGGTTATTCTTTACGCTTCGTCATTCATCACGGTGTTAACAAATTGATAGGCTACACTGTGGGTATCTCTACGCAATCGAACCTCAGAGAGGTTTGTGAATTTCCTCTTGGGATTAATAAAGTATCTATCTATCTAAGAGCGGGGGCGGGGGGTACCCACTGTTACCCACTGTTACCCATTGTTACCCCCTTACGCCGCCCAGACATATGCTGTTGCCACTGATTGAAACTTTCAACATGTCTTGTTTTGGTTCTGTTAGGTGGCAGCCGTACCAATCACGAAAGTAGTATCGTTTAAGCAAGGTAATTTTAATTACGAATAATGAAACTAATAAGAATATTCAGAAAATGGTCAGCGTGGAAACTTAAGGAAGTAACTACTCGGGCATCTGGTGGCCATCATACATCAATGGTGCGTTTTGCAGGCAATATTTGATAAAAAATGTAAAATGATTTGCATTTTTCAGGGGGTTTTGTCCATTTCATTGTATTCTTTTTACGGCACTGGCATCTTCATAATGTGTTCCTCTAATTACATTTAGGATATTGTTCAACAGGACGGCACGGTGGCTGCGTGGAGTTTGCATGCTCTCTCCGTGTCTGCGTGGCTTTCCTCCGGGAAGTCCATTTTCCACCCACAGTCCAAAGACATGCAGGGAAGGTGCATTGGCGATCCTAAATTGACCCTAGTATGTGTATGCGTGCCCTGCGGTGGGCAGGCACCCTGCCCGGGGTTTGTTTCCTGCCTTGCGCCCTCTGTTGGCTGGGATTGGCTCCAGCAGACCCCTGTGACTCTGTAGTTAGGATATAGCGGGCTGGATAATGGATGGATGGATATTATTAGACAACAAGATGAAAAACAGAAAAATGCACAAAAAAACCGAAGACTTCGAAACGGGAGTTTGAATTGTGTTGTATTCTCCTGTGGGGTTATGAGTAAAGTAAAGCTTTACTGTCTAAATGGAAACGATGAAAATGTAAACATTGTAAACAAAATGTAAAGACAGACATACTGCTAATTTCTTTAAATAAAAGCACAGAAACCTGTTGTATTCCTGTAAACTGTGAACAAACTCCTACAAACATTTCTTAATAGAAATAATAATGATACCTGCTTGGTAAGGACTTTTTTTTTACTAAAGACAGAAGGCCTTTTAAAACACAAATTGGTTGTAGTGAAAATGTGCCTGTGCAGGAGGAGCCCGACTCCAATGTAAGAATCTTGGTAATCCTGTTTCAAGGTTCTACAGTTGGTGCAGGTTTTTTTTTTTCATCCAGTTTCCTGTTGTCTATTAATAGAATTTCTCACTTAATGAGATGAGTTTAGATTTGACTGTCAGCTGTTAGCTTAGAAACTTTTAATAATGTCAGTTTTATTTATTTTCCAAATCTGTTCATTTCAATGCAGAGTTGTGCGTGATGGAGAACACGCCCAAGTCATTTTTCACATTTTTGCCTAATTTTTACTTATTCTTTTGTCAAGATTACCTGTTTTTGTTTTTTTGATCAGCTGCAAATTAACAATGAAGTTGAACTAAAAAGGTAATAAATAGCTGTCTCAATACTATTACACCCAGAAGTGTTTTGTCGCAAAGTATTTTTTTTTATGGGAAAGATCACCTTTTCTGTTAAATGTGCAAAACCAATGTCAGTACCATACTCTGTGTAAGTATATTTGTTACTAGTATTATATCTATAAGGTTAATTTTCAAATTGTTCTAAATAATCCTAATTGGACATCACATGCAATTTCACTTCAAATATTTTTTTTTGTTATTGCTAAAACCCTCTATCTAGCACTACTCCATCATGTCTTCTTTAGACTCTTCTTTCATACTAGTAGGCAGTGAAATGAAGCAGGACACAATTGGCTTTCAACTTAGTTTATGAGCAGACTGCTAGAATGAATCTGGGCAGTAAAACAATAGTAGCAGACCCATATTGTAGGTTACACTTTTGATATTTTATAGCTTCAAAATGTAAACAACAGGAAATATGGTGAACTGATAAAATATAAAAAGATCTTAAAGACAATTGGATTTAAAAGGATTATGGCTGCTATCGGATAGAACTGGTGCTCTACATTTACAAGATGGTGGTGCAGAAGTTAGCGTTGCCTCTTCATAGAGCCATCATCTTGATTTGAAATCCCAGACTCAGTTCTTCTTGTGTGAGCAGGAGTCTGATTTTCTTCCCACATCCCAGAAATATGCATGGTATTTTTTGTGGTGGTCCTAAATTGGCACTACATGTGTTGGTTCATGAGTTGTTCCTGATGCTGCTCGAACAGGCCTTGATACCTTTGTAACACCTAGTTGCATTATTTGAGATTAAAAATGTTATGGGTTAGGTTGCATTTAAAGATTTATTGATACTATTTCACTCATGTTGCTGACTTTGCCAGGGAGGGAACATGCATACTGGTAGGAATTTCTAATTCAGCAGAATGAAGGCAGTAATCAGTTTAACAACATGCCCCATTAATATCAAGTCCAGAGTTGCCCAACATGCCAAGCATTGTCTGCACAAATCAGGCATTTGCCTTTCAGCATATAGACTGATACCCTCTGAGGGGACAACATATCCAAAAAACTTGTAATGCAGATATCAGATATCTACCCCCAGTCCCGCCCTATCATTGAGTTGCAGCTCAGGAGACCCGCATCTTCCTCTCTACCCATTATAAATTCGACACCGTTCTCATATTGAATCAGTATTGTTAAGGCTCAGTCCTTCGAGCCTACTTGCTTAGTGTTTCTTGCGCGTTTAAACTTCTGCAAAAGTTCAAGTACCTGGGGTGGATCCCCAAACATTTATCCTGCCTCTTGTGTGTTCTTTTACAATATACACATATATATGTGTATGTATATATATATATATGTGTATGTGTGTGTTTATTATTATATATATATATATATAAATATATATTTATATATGTATATGTATATATGTGTGTGTGTATGTGTATATATATATATATATATATATAAACGCCCGAAACGCCAGGAGGAGGAGAGGAGGGCTTGTGCCTCCTCCAGACCGCGAGGGGGCGTCCGTCCTGGTTATATTGGGGACCACGGGTACAGGGCTTGGAAGCCCAGCCCTGTAGGGACCCGTGGTCACGGCCCAGCGGCGCCCCGATGCCGGTTTACCCGATGTGGTCTTTGGCCGGGATGGAGCCCGGCCGGGGCGCTTGAAGACCGGAGGAGGGCGTGTGCCTCCTCCAGACCGAGAGAGGGCGTCCGTCCTGGTTATGCAGGAGGCCTCGGGTAGGGGGCTTGGAAGCCCAGCCCTGTAGGGACCCGTGGCCACCGCCAGGCGGCGCCCAGTGCCTATTGATACCAGGAAGTGCCGGGGGGAAGACGAAAGGGGATACACGGACGGCTTCCGGGTGCGCAGCCGGCACTTCCGCCACACAGGGGTGTGGCCAGGACTAAGTGCTGGGAAGCAGCTGGAGCCCATCCGGGTTCCCATAAAAGGGGCCGCCTCCCTCCAGTCATTGGTGGAAATTGGGAGGCAGTATTGACGGAGCTGGAGAGAGGACAGGAGGCGGCCAGGAACAAAGGCACAGAGACTGTGGGCCCTGGACTTTGGGGGATTCAGTGCCAGAGGCGCTGGGGTGTTGTGAGTGCACGTGACTTTGACATTGATTGTAAATAGTGTAAATAAACAGTGTGTTGGGAGCAAAATATGATGTCCGTCTGTCTGTGCCGGGGCCAGCGTACACAATATATATATATATATATATATATATATATATATATATATATATATATATATATATATTGTGAACGTTACCGGGCACAGACAGGCAGACGTGCTGTTTTTCCACCACCACACGTTTATTTACAATTACTATTTACAATATTTACAAGTGCACACAAACCCCCACAAAGACCTGGCCACACAATGCCTTCTTCTTCGGGCCGCCACCACACTCTCTTCTGCTTCGTCCTGCTTCCACTCGACTCCAGCCTCGAATGAAGGGAGGCGGCTCCTTTTATCCACACCCGGATGTGCTCCAGGTGCTCCCCGGCAATCACCCACTGACACGCCCCAGTGTGGCGGAAGTGCCAGCTGTACTCCCGGAAGCACTCCGGGTGTCCCTGCTTCTCTTCCCCCCGGCACTTCCTGGTGTGGCAGAAGTGCTGAGGTCCAGGGCTCCAAATGCATCGGGGTGCCCCCTGGCGGTGACCACGGGCCCCTACAGGGTTGGGCTTCCAAGCCCTCAACCCGTGGCCCCCAAAGCAACCAGGGTAGCATCCCCCACATGATCCCAGGTGGGCGCAGGCCCTTATCCGGTCCTTCACGGCATCCCGGCTGGGTCGTCGCCCCTGGCATCCCTGACAATATATATATATATAAAACTGCTCGAAAAAATTAAAGGAACACTTTGAAAACACATCAGATCTCAATGGGAAAAAGAAATCCTCCTGGATATCTATACTGATATAGACTGGGTAATGTGTTAGGAACAAAAGGATGCCACATCGTTTGATGGAAATGAAAATGATCAACCTACAGAGCCCTGAATTCAAAGACACCCCAAAAATCAGAGTGAAAAAATGATGTGGCAGGCTAGTCCATTTTGCCAAAATTTAATTGCAGCAACTCAAAATTGTACGCAGCACTTTGTATGGCCCCTGTGTTCTTGTATACATGCCTGACAACATCGGTGCATGCTTCTAATGAGATGACAGATGGTGTTGTGGGGGATCTCCTCCCAGATCTGGACCAGGGCATCACTGAGCTCCTGGACAGTCTGAGGTGCAACCTGTTGGCATTGGATGGACCAAAACATAATGTCCCAGAGGTGTTCTATTGGATTTAGGTCAGGAAAGTGTGGTGGCCAGTCAATGGTATCAATTCCTTCATCCTCCAGGAACTGCCTGCATACTCTCACCACATGAGGCCAGGAATTGTCGTGCACCAGGAGCCACTGTACCAGCATAGGGTCTGACAATGAGTCCAAGGATTTCATCCTGATACCTAATGGCAGCCAAGGTGCCTTTGTCAAGCCTGTAGCGGTCTGTGTGACCCTCCATGGATATGCCTCCCCAGACAATCATTAACCCACCACCAAACTGCTCATGCTGAATGATGTTACAGGCAGCATAATGTTCTCCATGGCTTCTCCAGACCCTTTCACTTCTGTCACATGCTCAGGGTGAACCTGCTCTCATCTGTAAAAAGCACAGGGCACCAGTGGTGCATCTGCCAATTCTGGTATTCTATGGCGAATGCCAATCGAGCTGCATGCTGCTGGGCAGTGAGCTCAGGGCCCATTAGAGGACATGGGGCCCTTGGGTGACCGTCATGAAGTCTTTCTGGTTGTTTGGTCAGAGACATTCACACCAGTGGCCTACTGGAGGTCATTTTGTAGGGCTCTGGCAGTGCTCATCCTGTTCCTCCTTGCCCAAAGGAGCAGATACTGGTCCTGCTGATGGGTTATGGACCTTCTATGGCCCTCTCCAGCTCTCCTAGAGTAACTGCTTGTCTCCTAGAATCTCCTCCATGCCCTTGAGACTGTGCAGGAGACACAGCAAACCTTCTGGCAATGACACGTATTGATGTGCCATCCTGGAGAAGTTGGAGTAACTGTGCAACCTCTGTAGGGTCCAGGTATCGCCTCATGCTACCAGTAGTGACACTGACTGTAGCCAAATGCAAAACTAGTGAAGAAACAGTCAGAAAAGATGAGGAGGGAAAAATGTCAGTGGCCTCCACCTGTTAAACCATTCCTGTTTTGGGGGTCATCTCACTGTTGCCCCTCTAGTGCATCTGTTGTTAATTTCATTAACACCACAGCAGCTGAAACTGATTAACAACCCCCTCTGCTACTTAACTGACCAGATTAATATCCCATAAGTTTCATTGACTTTATGCTATTCTCTGATTAAAAGTGTTCCTTTAATTCTTTTGAGCAGTATATATATATATATATATATATATATATATATATATATATATATATATATATATATATATATATGTGTGTGTGTGTGTATATATATATATATATATATATATATGTATATATATATATATATGTGTGTGTATGTGTATATATATATATGTATATATATGTGTGTATACAGTGCATCCGGAAACTATTCACAGCGCATCACTTTTTCCACATTTTGTTATGTTACAGCCTTATTCCAAAATGGATTAAATTCATTTTTTTCCTCAGAATTCTACACACAACACCCCATAATGACAACGTGAAAAAAGTTTACTTGAGGTTTTTGCAAATTTATTAAAAATAAAAATTGAGAAAGCACATGTACATAAGTATTCACAGCCTTTGCCATGAAGCTCCAAATTGAGCTCAGGTGCATCCTGAGATGTTTCTGCAGCTTCATTTGAGTCCACCTGTGGTAAATTCAGTTGATTGGATATGATTTGGAAAGGCACACACCTGTCTATATAAGGTCCCACAGTTGACAGTTCATGGCAGAGCACAAACCAATCATGAAGTCAAAGGAATTGTCTGTAGACCTCTGAGACAGGATTGTCTCGAGGCACAAATCTGGGGAAGGTTACAGAAAAATTTCTGCTGCTTTGAAGGTCCCAATGAGCACAGTGGCCTCCATCATCCATAAGTGGAAGAAGTTCGAAACCACCAGGACTCTTCCTAGAGCTGGCCGGCCATCTAAACTGAGCGATCGGGGAAGAAGGGCCTTAGTCAGGGAAGTGACCAAGAACCTGACGGTCACTCTGTCAGAGCTCCAGAGGTCCTCTATGGAGAGAGGAGAACCTTCCAGAAGGACAACCATCTCTGCAGCAATCCTCCAATCAGGCCTGTATGGTAGAGTGGCCAGACGGAAGCTACTCCTTAGTAAAAGGCACACGGCAGCCTGCCTGGAGTTTGACAAAAGGCACCTGAAGGACTCTCAGACCATGAGAAACCAAATTCTCTGGTCTGATAAGATAAAGATTGAACTCTTTGGTGTGAATGCCAGGTGTCACGTTTGGAGGAAACCAGGCACCACTCATCACCAGTCCAATACCATCCCTACAGTGAAGCATGGTGGTGGCAGCATCATGCTGTGGGGATGTTTTTCAGCAGCAGGAACTGGGAGACTAGTCAGGATAAAGGGAAAGATGACTGCAGCAATGTACAGAGACATCCTGGATGAAAATCTGCTCCAGAGCGCTCTTGACCTCAGACTGGGGCGACAGTTCTTCTTTCAGCAGGACAACGACCCTAAGCACACAGCCAAGATATCAAAGGAGTGGCTTCAGGACAACTCTGTGAATGTCCTTGAGTGGCCCTGCCAGAGCCCAGACTTGAATCCGATTGAACATTTCTGGAGAGATCTTAAAATGGCTGTGCACCAATGTTTCCCATTCAACCTGATGGAGCTTGAGAGGTGCTGCAAAGAGGAATGGGCGAAACTGGCCAAGGATAGGTGTGCCAAGCTTGTGGCATCATATTTAAAAAGACTTGAGGCTGTAATTGCTGCCAAAGGTGCATTGACAGAGTATTCAGGAAAGGCTGTGAATACTTACTGTATGTACATGTGATTTCTCAGTTTTTTTATTTTTATTAAATTTGCAAAAACCACAAGTAAACTGTTTTCATGTTGTCATTATGGGGTGTTGTGTGTAGAATTCTGAGGAAAAAAATGAATTTAATCCATTTCGGAATAAGGCTGTAACATAACAAAATGTGGAAAAAGTGATGAACTGTGAATACTTTCCGTAGGCACTGTATATATATGTGTATGTGTGTGTGTGTGTGTGTATATATATATATATATATATATATATGTAGGTTGGCAACCTGCCCAGGATTGGTTCCTGCCTTGTGCCCTGTGTTGGCTGGGATTGGCTCCAGCAGACCCCCGTGACCCTGTATTCGGATTCAGCGGGTTACAGAATGGATGGATATATATATATATATATATATATATATATATATATATATATATATATGTCAGTGCCAGCACCATGTATTATTAAGTGTCTTGAGTGAAACATGTGGTTTAGGCTTTACCTGAGGCACTTCAATCTATATCATGCACAGTGATCAAGGCCTCTAAAAGCAATCAAAAGAAATTTGAGTCCTGCCGCAATATGCCTGCTATAGGCATTGTAGTTTTCTCTACTGTCATTAATCCACTTTAGTTAATAATATCGAGAGGCCTGTCAGTTGCCCCATCCAGACAACACTGCCATTTATCTTATGCCATGTGACAACTTACATGCAACATATGGGCTGTGCCCGTCGGTCATGTGGTACAGCTGCAGTCTCTATGTTTATATAATTGTGTCCAAGTTAAACATCTCTTAGGCTAATTAGTAATTTATACCTAAAGCATATATTATGTAAAAAAATAAAATCAGTAAAACAGAGTTCAGACTGGCCAAGTCCAAATTCATGAAGACGTATATGAATTGCCTTTTACATGTTTATCTATACAATTATATGTCACAAAACGTGTACTTTTTGGGCATCTTTATATTTCTGTGATAGTCATTAAATAAAGTGCAGGCAGGAGCAACCATTGCATACTGGTTGGCTGTTTTGTAGCCATATTTATCCAAAATCCTGTAAGTATCCCTTTTTCTTTCATGATGCTTAAAGATTCCTTATATGTGATAACTCTTGCAGATGTTTTGGCCTCACATTCATGCCCCCATCCAACACATCTCAAGACACTGTATTGGGTTGATATTTATTTAAGTAAAGTGTGGTCACTGTCTTTTTTGTGGAAGCAGCTTGAAATGATGTGTTCTTTGTACAATGGGGTGTTGCCCTGCCACAAGTATGCATTTGAAACAGGGAAATTAATGGAGAAGCACAATGCTTAAATATACAGTAGCATTCAAGTGACACTCAGTTTGTATTAAGAGGTGTGGACACTTTTTCTCTAGTGTCGTTTCTCGTGACTGAAGACAGAGAGATATAATTAAAGTTAGTAAAAAATCTTTTATTAATACACACCAGGCAAAGGTAAGAATGACAGAGAAGCACAGTCCTAGGACACCTGCCCTTCATCTGCCCCGAGAAGTCGGTGTCCTAAATCTTTTATAGAGCAAAGCTTTGTCTTATGACTTTAGTTGCACAAGAATTTTGAGACATTACATCTTTACAACAATTTTTTTGGATCAACATTTTTAAAGTTCATCAGTTATTTTTAAAGTTCATCAGTTGGTCACTTGTGTTTTTTGTCTGTAAAGAAAAAACAGGAAGTTGCACTTGCACTACACATTTTGCTTAGCACGCACTTCAGTTCTGATCATTAATTCCAATTTTCCAATCTCATACTTCGGTATCTGTATTTTTCTATTTCACAGAGGCCTAATGTGTGTTTTAAAATATTAGCCATACCTCTGCACTGCCACAACCGACCTGGGCATTTGACATAAAACACAATGGATCCATACTCTTTACAACGAATTCTAGTTCTACCATATACATCAGAAAGATAGGTTTGTCAGACTAGCCAAAGTTTTTCACATCTTCAAATCAAGTTTTATTTGTTATATACTGTTTAATTATATTAAACTATACAAATTATACATACATATGCAGTGAAGTGCTTAGCTGCTCAACTCCTGTGACTGTGCCATGAGATGAATATAAATTATTGCTAATTATAATTATGTAATAAGAGTTTATTACATCTTGCCTGAAGAAGGGGCCTGAGTTGCCTCGAAAGCTTGCATATTGTAATCTTTTTAGTTAGCCAATAAATGCTGTCATTTTGCTTGACTTCTCACTATAGGGTTGTCCAGATCTAGTTATGCAATTTTCATTACGCTATAACTCAAGTTTATTACATAGAAAATCACCCAAAAAATCCCGGACCATCGTGAAATGTGCGAACTGACAACATGAAGAATCGTCTTCGCACCGAACTGTAATCATCCCTGCATAATTCAAAGTCATCCAGACGATCTGGATCTGCATAATTAGATCTGGACCACCCTGTACATTCATAATGGCTAACATGGTACAACACCCTAGCCCTAGTACAATTATGTAATAAAAATGTAACTAAATAGATGACTTAAATAACTGAATGTGAGAGAGTTAACAAGTGGGCATTGTGTATTTCTAGACCCTCCTTATTTACCATGTGAATGGACTATGGGAAAAAGCTCCTCCACAGCCTCTCTGAACTGGACTTTTGGCAGCGATAGCATTTACCCGACCGCAGCACTGCAACGAGGCAGTTGTTGGGATGGCTGGGGTCACAGATAATTTTCTTTACCCTGGTTTGACATCGCTTAGTGTAGATGTCCTGGAGGTGAGTGAGTGCACACTCTGATGTGTTCAGCTGTCCTCGTCACTCTCTGCAGAGACATATGGTCCTGCTGCATGCTGTTCCCAAACCAGGTGGTGATACTTCCTATCAGAATACTTTTTATGGTAGAAATATAGAAGACGTTCCTTAGTATCTGGGAGGGCAGCCTGAAATCCCAGAGGCATCCAAGGTGGTACAGACATTGCCGTGCCTGGTTCACCAAGGTGTCAAGTGTGTTTGGACCAAGTCATATCCTCCATGACGTGGACACTGAATTATCTGAAACTGTCCACTCTCTCTGAGTGCCATTAATACTGCTAATTGTTACTTGTCATCAGGAAATATGACAATGATGTTAGTGTTTTGTCCAGCTATGCAGTCCTACGTGTACAGGGTGTACAACATTGGACTCAGAACATAACCCTGTAGAGCACTTGTATTGTGAGTTAGGGATGATCAGGTGTGGCCACTCACTCTAGTCACCTGGGATTCGCCTGTCAGGAAGTTAAAAATCCAGCAGTGCAATGAAGTGCTCAGCCACAGGTCCCCGAGCTTGGTGAAAAACCTAGAGGGGTTTATTGTGTTAAATTTGCACACAGTTCCCTCTCTTGTTGTCCAGGTTGGCCACTACTGTATGAGGAAACAAGGTGATGGTGTCCTCTGTCGATCTGCTGGATCAATATGTGAACTGTAATGTGGATCCAGTTCTTTTCACTCATTTGGGTTTGGTGTTTACCTTCCCACTGTGGCCTCACCCTGCTATTCTTAGCTGACAGGAATGGGACCTGACAAAGTCTTTTGCTGCTGCTATAGACCTTTTGCTTTAAGGCCCAACACGTTTCCCATTCACACATGCCCTTCTACATGCCACTGTTGTTTTGTTTATCTCACCATTTCCTGTAAGTTCTGCAAAACATACTGCAAGAAAATCCTACAAGGACTAGTGTTTCTGAGATGCTAGAATCACATCTGGCACCAACAATCAGTCCACAAGGGATCAAGCGTGTCGTCCATTTTAATGTTGGGATTTGGGATGAACACTAAACCTCCCGACCATTTCTGAATGCTATACAAATACTGAGGTACAGCACTAACAAGCGAATAAACCTAATAATGTAGCCAGCTAATGTTTATTTTATGAAGCACTATTATCAGCAAAGTTGAAAATTAAAACATGTTCAAGTAATTTTGTGAGTTAAAGTGTATTGATAAAATGCACAGATCCAGCATAAAATATGTCTAAACATGTATTATGCTGTAAAATGCCTATGCAAATTTTTCAGAAATTATTTTAATAATGTGTAGTTTATATTACTACAGTAAATTCCATATTCCCACAAAATTTACGTTCTCAGTCTATATTTTTTATATATTTATACCAATAATGGCAGACTGCATGATAATGTGCAGTGAATACACTTGACTTGAGCATTCATAGTTTTCATCCTCTTTCTCTGCACGTTTAGCATTTCTTTGCTCAGTGGTTGATGCGCTTACTGCTTCCTGAGCAGCTCTTTTCTCCACCCTAGTGGCCCACTTCTTCTCTTCTTTCGTTGGCATCTTTTCATGTTAAAACTGATTAAGTCAGTGTTTACGTTGCAATTACTTAGTACATTTTCTTTATTTTTCACTTAAGCTGGCACTTAAGTCTTCAGTCTGCCTCAAGAATGATTTAAGATACGAAGAGGTAGAGGAAGTGATGGCGAAGGTGGTAGGGATAAGAACGGCGCCCATACACATGCACCGCACGGCCACTCTGCTGGCCGCTGCTGAGAGTTGATTCTATAGAAAAAATAAAAACAAAAAGAAGAATAACCTTGGAGGTCAATCATCACCCCAAAAGCGAATAGTAGACGTCACATAGTATATGTGTAGCAAATTTCAGGTCAATAGGTCAGACGGTTTAAGAACTACAGGTGATTTAAATTCCTGGACAGACAAACAGACAGACACTAGCGTATTATATATAAAGATGAAGGTACCCTTAATAGAAGTTAAGACAATATTGCAGTGAAGAGGTGCATCAGACACCTGAGTTAATTGCTCTTTCACTGTCTGTATGAAGTTTGTAAAATTTCTCTGTGCCTGCTTCTGTTTTCCTGGATAATCCAGTTTTCTTCTGTGTTACAAAGTTATGTATGTAAAGTTAAACGGCATCTTTAAAGTGACCCAGGATGAGGGAGTATGACCAGCCATGAAAGAATATTTTGTCTTGGTTTGGTTCCTGCCATGTGTATTATGCTGCTGGAGTAGGCTTTAGCTATCCATGACCCTGAAATGGAGGAAGAGAGAGGTTGGAAGCAGGCACTGATACAGCGTGTTGCCGCAGCCTGAGTGTAGCCATGCAATGGGTGACACCTCAGCACCACAGTAGTTCAAATGGAGTGGCAAGAACAGTGTGACAGTGGCCGGAGTGCCAATTCTGCCATCAGCCCCTAAAGTTTTCCCTGCAACTTTGAGGAACGGGAAGTAAACTGTTTAAAATAATGGATGGATGGATAATGCAATCTGATGTTGTAGAGGTGGTAAATAATGAGATTTAAATATAGTCAAATGCATGTAATTTAAACAGTTGTTTATTAAATGAAAAAAAAAATGTAACAGTTGTTTATTAATAGAAAACAATGTAATATTTTGCTTTACAAATATTTTAAATAATGAATAGTGAACCTTTGGACCTCATCTTGCTTTAAAGGCACTTTTTTATTCAATGTCATATAACCTAGCCCTCTTGTATTTAAATATGGGCACTGACATTTAGTCAGTACTAAAGAGCCATGGTGGTGGATTTCTTCTTACATTTGGAGGAATGTTACTCCTAAAGAGGTTCAAGGTTGATGAACTGTAACCTGAAAAGAAGAAGCAAAAACTGTTAGTAAGCATTTTGCACAGTATGCAAAACTTGTTATCCTACATGAAAAAATAATTGGTGGACTCTTTCTTATGCACAGATGCTACCCAACGCAAAAAGCCTGTTTGTCTAAACTCCCACTTCATATTTTTAACATGCAGACTTGGTCAAAACACTTACTTTTTGTTGGACCAAACGGTGAGAATTGGTAAGATGCACGATTTAAGCTATTTTGACTAGATTGTGATTGTTTATGCCAGATATGCTTATTCAAGCCACTGCCCTTCTTGCATTTTTATTGACTATAGTGTCTTAAGGGTTTACAGAGAATGGTGAGGTAAACACAAAATTCAGTGAGCAGCAGTTCTGTGGGGAAAATACACCAAGTAAATCTGAAATGTCCAGACTTACTCAATCTGAAAACAAAGGCCATGACACTTCAAGTAACAGCTCTCATGAACAGTATTGTGCAGAAGGACACTTCTGCATGGACAACAAGTGGATGGGTAAACCATAGGGCTTTCTAGTCATCTGTAAACAGCATGATAAGGCAATAGTGGACACATGACCACAAAAACTGGATGACTGAAAATAATAAAACTGTTTTGTCAGTTGTTACTTTCTGTTGTAGATTCTAGGGTAAGAATTTGTTCAAACAGCATGCATTCATTGATCCATTCTGGCTTTTGTCAATGATGCAGGCTGGTGCTGGTAGTATAATTCTGTTGGGAAGGTTTCGTTAATAACAGTTGAAATTTAAATGCTATAGCACACTTAATTATTGTTGCTGATTGAAGGCTACAAAGAGCTATCTCAGAGGTTTAAACTGTCAGTTTCAACTGTAGGAAATATAAGTCAGGAAATGGGAGGCCACAGGCACAGTTGCTGTTAAACCCTGGTTTGGCAGGTCAAGAAAAATACAGGAGCGGCATGTGCACAGGATTGTGAGAATGGTTACAGACAACCCACAGATCACCTCCAAAGACATGCAAGAACATCTTGCTGCAGATGATGTATCTGTACATTGTTTTACAATTCAGCGCAATTTCACAAAGAACATCTGTATGGCTGGGTGATGAGAAAAAAGCCCTTTCTGCACTCACGCCACAAACAGAGTCGCTTGTTGTATGCAAATGCTCATTTAGACAAGCCAGATTCATTTTGGAACAAAGTGCTTTGGACTGATGAGACAAAAATTGAGTTATTTGGTCATAACAAAAAGCACTTTATATGGCTAAAGAACACTGCATTCCAAGAAAAAGACCTGCTACCTACTGTCAAATTTGGTGGAGGTTCCATCATACTCTGGTGCTGTGGGGCTGTGTGGCTAGTTCAGGGACTGGGGCCCTTGTTAAAGTCAAGGGTCGGATGAATTCAACCCAATATCAACAAATTCTTCAGGATAATGTTCAAGCATCAGTCACAAAGACAAAGTTACGCAGGGGTTAGATATTCCAGCAAGACAATGACCCAAAACACAGTTCGAAATCTACAAAGGCATTCATGCAGAGGGAGAAGTACAATGTTCTGAAACGCCCATCACAGTCCCCTGACTTGAATATCATCAAAAATCTATGGGATGATTTGAAGCAGGCTGTCCATGATCGGCACCCATCAAATTTAACGGAACTGGAGAGATTTTGTATGGAAGAATGGTCAAAAATACCTCCATCCAGAATCCAGACACTCATCAAAGGCTATAGGAGGCGTCTAGAGGCTGTTATATTTGAAAAAAGGAGGCTCAACTAAGTATTAATGCAATATCTCTGTTGGGGTGCCCAAATTTACGCACCTGTCTAATTTTGTTATGATGCATATTGCATATTTTCTGTTAATCCAATAAACTTAATGTCACTGCTGAAATACTACTGTTTCCATAAGGCATGTCATATATTAATAGGAAGTTGCTACTTTGAAAGCTCAGCCAATGATAAACCAAAGAATCCAAAGAATTTAGAGGGGTTCCCAACTTTTTCATATAACTGTAAAATGGGGGAGCATCAAAATTCTGCACAATTTTTTTAAGTGTACCATAGCAACTTTAGTACAATAAAGGCTGACAATTTATCCCTCCCCTATCCAACCCGCTATACCCTAACTACAGGGTCACGGGGGTCTGCTGGAGCCAATCCCAGCCAACACAGGGTGCAAGGCAGAAAACAAACCCTGGGCAGGGTGCCAGCCCACTGCAGGGCATACACCCACACACCAAGCACACACTACAGACAATTTAGGATCACCAATTCACCTGACCTGCATGTCTTTGGACTGTGGGAGGAAACCCACACAGACACGGGAGAACATGCAAACTTCACGCAGGGAGGACCCAGGAAGCGAACCCGAGTCTCCTAACTGCAAGGCATAAAACCAATAATAACTGTGACTCTTAGTGTCTTAGTTACATAACCAGCATCCTGGACGTTTTGTTCATACTTGTTCCCTTAGTAACAAACAGAAATACAAGTAAAATTGTAATGAATTAATGTACCAACCAAATGACCATAATATGGAGGATTAAAGTAATGTAAGAGAGTAAGTAATGTTAATGGCAGTCTGAAACTGGAAACACTGCTGCACCCACAAACAAGTTAAAATATCTTTTCATGTGTGTAATTTTTAACTTTTAATAAGTCACATACACCTTCAGGCAGTTATATTCCATTAAATATACATTGCTTTGTATCAGCCAAAGAAAACTTGTACCTGGCTGGGATGGTGTTGTCTGCATAAATGGTGGATGATACACTTGATCATTTGGTGAAAATATGGTGTGGAAAGCTGAAATAAGAACAGAAGAAGCAACATCAGGGCAGAACTTTAGACAAAGGCCTTTACTCAGGAGACCAGTATAACATAAGCTGTGAGAAGTGCTTACCAATAATTACTATGGCAGTTCCTGCAAGAAGTGCAAAGAACGTGAAAAACATTATGTGATATGAGTCGATGAACTGCTGCAGGAGCCCTCCTCTCTCCCAGGACCCTGCCACTGGTGTCCCAGCTAGTGAGAAAAAGAAAACACAGAAATGTTAAAAAATCTCACAATAGGCTTATTGCAGAAGGCAAGAGTTTTACAGTTGTTCCCAGTATCTCAAAGTAGTTTCATTCATTTCAAATGTTCCAGATTTTCTCTGACCCACAACTTAGAACTCAAGTTGCATTACTGTTAACAAAACATAGAATTTTAAAAGTGTATGATAAAGTCTGTGCAGATACAGGGTGGTAGCATCTTTAGGAGTCACTTTCTAGATTATCTTCAGAGTGAGAAGGAATGTTTGCTTTGTCAAAGCAATATTCACATCACGTTTGCCTTTACCATTCAGTTTCTAAGTCCTTCTGAAGCATTAAAGTCACCCCATTGAAAGCCACACATGTTACAAAAAATACCAATTGGGCTCAAGATTATTTGTGAGCCCACTGACTGTTGTTCATCAACAGCTGCATTTATTTATATAGTATATAATGCCACAGGACCAGTGCGTGGGGTGAGGGAACAAAGTAATGGCCTAAGGCAGGGGTCCTCAATCACGGTCCTGGAGAGCCGCAGTGGCTGCAGGTTTTTGTTCTGACCTGGTTGCTTAATTAGAAAGCAATTCTTGCCAATAAAGCACTAACAAGCTATGAAATTAAATTAACTCTGCTATGTCAGGTCATTCTCATATCCTAGATTTTCTTTCCCTTTCTATCATGCAAATGATTTGAAGGCTAAAATGGACGAGTGATTCTCAGTCCTTCACTTTTATTATTTAATTAAACCCAATAGTGCAGATAAATACACACAGGTGTAAATGTAAATAAGCTAAATGGAGAAATGCTGCTCTCTCTTGTCATTTGCATGTTATTGATAATAAGGAGCAATTAAAATAGCTGTTTAAGACAAAATTAAGCAATAAGGGCTCAAAATCACTAAAGTGAAGCAGAAGTGTTACTTTAGCAATAAGTGCTTTTTATTAAGCAACTGGGTTGGAGCAAAAACCTGCAGCCACTGCGGCTCTCCAGGACCGTGATTGAGGACCCCTGGCCTAAGGTGGTACTTTGGTCAGTGCTGCAAGCATATTCTTTTTCATGTGTGGATGAGTTCTTTGAGAAGTGAGAAGAGCACTATATAAATGTAAATTTAATGTAAAAAAAAGGAATATTATTATTGTAATGCAAAATTCATTATTATTATTATCATTATTATTATAACATTATTAAATAACAATACAAACTGAGACTTAAGTATAAAATGCAAGTATTACTTAAATATCAAGCATCTAATTTATATACTACCTTTAAAAATTGTAACAAATATTTTCATTTTAAAAGTTTCAAGTACTTGGCCGGCCTAGCATTGTCATACAAAAGTGTAGCTCAAAGTGCTTTACAATAAAGTGAAAACAATTAAATTATGCACAGATAAATTAACAATAGACAGTTCAAACAAATTTAACTGGAAGACTCCAGTTGCATTGAGTTTAACTTAAAATATCATTAACTATGCACCGCTTTAAGTCTCCGATGGTTATTTTGTAAAAGTAATGATGTTATGATCTGAAGGCCAGGGAGAAGAGGAAAACAAATACTCCAGCTGAGAGAGTGCTGGAGAAAATAAACATTTAGGGCAGGTAGGGGTGCACAGTACACCAGTAGTAAGGAGACACCGTGTCACATTTTCATCATGGTTAAGGACATCACATCGCCTCCTATGTCACGTGTCCTTCTTGCACAGCTCAGCATATCCTGGTACAACTGTGGAGATGAAAGTCCACACAGGCTTCCTTCCTATAGCTAAATTTGAAAGTTCACATGCAATTAAGAAGCTTATAGCCTACATGTCCTAAACTGATAAAGTGATTGTTTAAGCAAATGAATTTATATAAACACATATGTATTGCAGAAAATACATACTGTAAGTAAAATCTTGGACAACAGAATAAAATTGCAGTATGGGTCCATTTGTTTTTGTTTTGTTACAATCTGCATTTTGTAGTATTGTAGCTGTGCGTGCTGAAGTAACATAAAAGGAGGTGTGATGAACAGCATGACAGCTTGGACTGTCCAAAAAGAAAGAAGGCGGCTAGTGCAGCAAGAGGGTTCATAAGTACAGCCATCCTTGAAGAGGAACAGGAATAGGAAGAGCATCTTCCAAGGCTAAAAGGAGGAATTAAACAGGATCCTTTCTTAAAGAGACAATAAGCGGTTATTTTAAGGTCTATTAAACAGCTGATTGTGTCTTTGTGTGAGTCCTTCCTCCACAACAACTCAGGTTGTAACATTATATTTTGTTTGCTGTATGATGTAGTGACACAACATTGCATTTTTTTTTGTTAAAACTAAAAACTTCTTTATATTAAGGGGTCAGTTCAATTTATATGCTTTCTGCATAATGCTCATGTATGCCTTTACAAACGTTAAATGACTAAGCAAATAAAAATGATGCAGAGATGGAAAAAATTAGGAAAATAAAGTACTGTACTACGAAACCAATAACAGTTATTCTGTGCTGCCGACACAAAATAAATTTGTGATGTGATTTAATTTCCTCATGAAGATACTTTCCACATCTATGATGATATTAATAAGGCAGCACTGCCTTAACCATTAAGTAAAATAAGCACATGCTTAGGGAAACAAGGGAAAACTGAACACCATATAGTTTTTATAAAAGTAGGTGAAAACGATTCGTATAAACAAATTTACAAATAGGCAACAGTAAGCGTTATTTTTACATGCTTTAGCAATGGATATAGCATTTCAATATTCATGGCTAAAGCATGTAAAATATCTTCAAAGTTAGAAAGCAATGGAATCGATGATGTTTTATTTGTCGATGATGTTTTATTTGGTACAAATTAGGATGTCTCTTTCCAAAAAAAATGTTCACCAAAATCTGTTTCCGTAGAACAAGGATTTTGAAAACTGAAAAGAATGCACTTGCGATCATTTAATTTCAGTAGTGTGACAAGTGTGAAACCTTTCTTTAGTAGGGTGAATTTTTGAGCTTTGTTTGATAGCCTCAGATGAGGTAGTATTCAGTTGCTGGAGATGTACATTTTCCTAGATTTCTATCTATCTATCTATCTATCTATCTATCTATCTATCTATCTATCTATCTAATCTATCTATCTATCTATCTATCTATCTATCTATCTATCTATCTATCTATCTATCTATCTATCTATCTGTCTGTCTGTCTGTCAGGCTTGTGCAATTTATGTTCATTAATTTCATGTTCAGTTCTTATTTTATTTTGCACAATAGATATATTGGAACTAATTTAGTTGATTAAAATTGTCCTTATGAAAAAAAATCACAAAAGCTCTACACTGTTTAAACAAATGAAATTGAGCCAACAGAAACACCCAAACGGCATTCAGTCTGAAAAGTATAAGCATGTAAATTACAGTTGTGGCCAAAAGTTTTGAGAATTACACAAGTATTGGTTTTCACAGCATTTGTTGCTTCATTGTTTTTAGATAATTTTGTCAGATGTTTCTGTGGTATACTGGAGTATAATTACAAGCATTTCATAAGTTTCAAAGGCTTTTATTGACAATAGCATTAAACTTATGTAAAGAGTTAAAATTTGCAGTGTTGCAAATCACCCCAGCAGCAAACTGTGTGAAAATCAAAACTTTTGGCCACGACTATACACCTTGACATATATTATAACTGTGATAATTTTTTACTGTGATATACATTTTTGGCCATACCACTCACCCTTAAGGACAGGGGTGGGCAAACATTTTTGTTCCCAGGCCAAATTGTTAATAATAAGTCATACAGTGGGCCAAATATAATGTAGGAGGGTCTATGTACCCATGCAATCTAGCAAAAGTTAATGAAATTGGTTACCTTGTTAAAATAGTTGCTCCAAGAAATTATTTCCTTATATCATTTTATTAAAAGTTATTAAGAGCAATGCTCCAACTCCAAGAAAAGAGTAACTTTAGAGTAAAGTGATTTGGTACATCTTTGTTTCTAGTCATGAACATTAAAATGCTTAATTCTGCACAAATCGTTGATATCAGCTGAGATGCTTTGCAGTTGCACTGTTCTTGAATTTAGTCCTTTTGATTTGTGAGAAAGCCTGCATGCAATTTTACGTGCTACCAAATAATGATACCCTGCATACAGCATGCTTTCAAAGCCTTGGAAACAAATCCTGAATACGTTCAGTTTGTAGAAGTCAAGCACAGCAGGTTTTTTAAACTTATTTTTAAGTTCACTATTCTACTAGGGTTCAAATACTTCCAGCTGCAAGATTTCTGGAACATTGTCTACATTAACAGCAAAAGGAGATGAAAAAAATTCCAAAATCTCTCTCGCAGCCCCTAAACACCCAAAGGTAAAATTTAAATTCACCATGAAGGCTGTCAGTCTGAGCTGCATATCTGGTGATCCACTCTTCTGTTTGAGTGCCGTTCCTTAAAATCAAGAAAGCAAATGGATTTTGCATGTTGCAACCCAGATTACTGTAAAATGTGATTAATGGAGAAAAGAATAAATTAACAGTACTATACCAAAACTGAAATTAGCTCACCTAAAGAATCATAACTATCCTCTTCTTCTGACGTGGCAATTAAGCATTTGGAAAACACACAAACTGCCCACAATTGATTGCAATGCCACTGCTAGTAACTATATGTTACTCCTTGTCTCACCAAACATGGGTTGAAGGCCAATAATAATCCATTCTGGTCAATCCTCTACTGGAAAATCTTTCTCCTCTTAAACTCCTTCTTACACATTTGCAAACTTATAAAATCACCATGAGCAAATTCATATTCTTTAAAAATAAATATGCTAGACAAAGGGAAGTATGCAGTTAAAAAAATCCACATTTACCCATTGATATGGCAGTGCAACAAACTGCTGTTACTCATGTGGTAAAGATTTGATTTATTTCATAATTTTTGAATGACATTGTGACACAGAATGATAAGAAAACAGCAAGGGGCATTACACGTTACATTAAAACAATTCCCATCATATGATCTGTGACAGCTTGACCAGACTAACCACTTGACCAGACCGGCTAGTGTTGACAGAGATAACTGGAGGGGTGGATCAGATCACATTTTTTTCTCCTTTTTGAAATCACTACTGGACTGCTTTGCATAGACATGTCTGGTCTTCATCTGATTGTTTTACATTTAACATGCCCTGTAAATTTTGAGCATCAGTTTGTTTCTTCTTTTCTGATTGAAAGTGGCCGTTGAAGGCAGATTTAAAGGCTTTTTCCAACCTCTGGTGATGTGACATAAAAATGATGCTTGTCAAACTTATACAGTATTTGTATCCTTAGATGGCAGAGGAGGCCAGTTCTAGGACCACAAACCTTTGACAGTGGGGAATTATTAAATCCAAATATATTGTTATCCTTTTATCCATTAAATTAACCTTCTTCTTCAAGACATAGGGCTGTAGAAGGCTAGTAGCAATCCCTGAAGTATAAGGTGACAAGCAAGAACTGACCACAAGGATGTTAGTCCTACTCAGGATATTCTGCCAGAATGACAGAGGCAGGAAAAATTAAATTAAGACGTGAGAACATAAAATGTGACCAGAAAACAGGCAAAGATTTGTGCCAAAAATCAGAACCCTACATCGTAGTTAAAAATATTTTTGCACAAAGTTCATTTACTAGTGTCACACATGTGTGCATAGGAGGCAGCTGAAGGGCTTAGAGATGAATGATAATACATCTGCCCAGGGGGGCGGGGTGGACTGTCGCTCTTTCTAAGTTCCCTGCAGGCCTTTCGCGGTAAATCCCACCAGGAGCCACCGCCTCGACTCGGGACACATCAGTTCCGGTCCTGGGCCCGAGGACAACACCACTTCTGGTTCTGGGCCCGAGAACGACATCACTTCCGGCCCCGGCCCCAAGGACGACATCACTTCCCCCAAACTTCCTATAAAGCCTCACACCTTTTCCCTGGAAGGCAGTTCTGTTTTGGACTCTTGTCTTGTAGCCTTGACTCAACTATGAATCATTTACTTTTGCAGCCAGGATATCGAATTAAATGTGTGGCTGCCCCAGATGTTCTCTTGTCTCTTCATCTCACACTAGGAACACTATGAAAATGTATTAAACTCTTTGTCTTCACCTTGTAAACTCGAATGATGAGGAAGTGCTCAGCATGAGCTTTATACCATCATTTCCAAATGATTTCCTTAGCAATGCAATAGCAACTGCTGACAAAATGATGGTGCCAGCGATAAATGAAGTAGAGTCAAAGGGACCAAACTGGGAAAGATGTGCAGCATGTTAGGGTGATAAAAGATGGAAATGTTCTCATAAGTGAGGAGAGTGTGTTGAGCAGATGGAAAGAGCACTTTGAGAGGCTGATGAAGGAAATGAGAGAGATAGAAGGTTGGATGATTTCGAGATAGTGAATCAGGAAGTATAATGGATTACCAAGAAAGAAGTAAGGACAGCTATGAAGAAGATGAAGAATGGGAGGGCTGTTAGTCCAGATGATATACCTGTGGAAGCATGGAGGTTTTTAGGAGAGATGGCAGTGAAGTTTGTAACCAGATTGTTTAATGCAATATTGGAAAGTGAGAGGATGCCTGAGGAGTGGAGAAGAAGTGTACAGTGGTACCTCTGGTCATGACCGTAATTCGTTCCAAAAGTCTGGACATGACTGGATTTGGTCACGACCCGAACATAATAAAATTAGATTGTATGTAAATGCAATTAATCCGTTCCAGACCGTATGAACTGTATGTAAGTATATATTTTTTTAAGCATAGAAATAGTTAATTATACCATAGAATGCAAAGTGTAATAGTAAACAAAATGTAAAAACATTGAATAACACTGAGAAAACCTTGAACAACAGAGAAAACTAACATTGTAAGAGTTCGCGCTAGACCCTTACGAACCGCTCGCTGTAAACACTTTGTTTTATGAGTTTTAAGCACAGGGAAAATTAGACAGACAGACAGACAGACAGACAGGCAGACAGACAGACAGACAGACAGACAGACAGATAGATAGATAGATAGATAGATAGATAGATAGATAGATAGATAGATAGATAGATATACTTTATTAATCCCAAGGGGAAATTCACATACTCCATCAGCAGCATACTGATAAAAAACAATATTAAAGAGTGATAAAAATGCAGGTAAAATGGACAATAACTTTGTATAATGTTAACGTTCCCCCAACGGGTGGAATTGAAGAATTGCATAGTGTGGGGGAGGAACGATCTCCTCAGACTGTCAGTGGCGCAGGACAGTGACAGCAGTCTGTCGCTGAAGCTACTCCTCTGTCTGGAGATGATACTGTTCTGTGGATGCAGTGGATTCTCCATGATTGACAGGAGGCTGCTAAGCGCCCGTCGCACTGCCACGGATGTCAAACTGTCCAGATCCATGCCTACAATACAGCCTGCCTTTCTCACCAGTTTGTCCAGGCGTGAGGCGTCTTTCTTCTTTATGCTGCCTCCCCAGCACACCACCGCATAGAAGAGGGCACTCGCCACAGCCGTCTTCTAAGGAAGTATAGTCGGCTCTGTCCTCTCTTGCACAGAGCATCAGTATTGGCAATCCAGTCCAATTTATCATCCAGCTGCACTCCCAGGTATTTATAGGTTTGTACCCTCTGCGCAGAGTTGCCTCTGATAATCACGGGGTCCAGGAGGGGCCTGGGTCTCCTAAAATCCACCACCAGCTCCTTGGTTTTGCTGGAGTTCAGGTGTAAGTGGTTTGAGTCACACCATTTAACAAAGTCCTTGATTAGGCTCCTATACTCCTCCTCCTGCCCACTCCAAACTTTTGCACGTGGCAGGACTCCAAGTTGTATTGGAAGTCCGATGTATATAGGCTGAACAGGACCGGAGAAAGTACAGTCCCCTGCGGTGCTCCTGTGTTGCTGACCACAATGTCAGAGCTGTAGTTCCTGAGACTTACATACTGAGGTCTGTCTGTAAGACAATCCACGATCCATGCCACCAGGTATGAATCAACTCCCATCTCTGTCAGCTTGTCCCTAAGGAGCAGAGGTTGGATTGTATTGAAGGCGCTAGAAAAGTCCAGAAACATAATTTTTACAGCACCACTGCCTCTGTCCAAGTGGGAGAGGGATCGGTGTAGCATATAGATGATGGCATCCTCCGCTCCCACCTTCTCCTGGTATCCAAACTGGAGATGGTCGAGGGAGTGGCGGACCTGTGGCCTCAGGTGGTAAAGCAGCAGCCGCTCCATGATCTTCATCATATGTGACGTCAGGGTGACAGGCCGGAAGTCATTTAGCTCACTAAGACGTGATACCTTTGGGACTGGGGTGATGCAAGATGTTTTCCAAAGCCTTGGTACTCTCCCCTGTTAAAGGCTCAGGCTGAAGATGCGCTGTAGAGGACTCCTCAGCTCCAGCACACAGGCCTTCTGCAGTCGTGGCGATACTCCATCTGGACCCACTGCTTTGCAGGCACGAAGTCTCCTCAGCTCTCTGCTCATCTGGGCTGCTGTAATTGTGGGTAGGGATGTCTCTCCTATGCTGGTATCAGCAGAAGGATGGGTGGAGGGTGCAGTACTCCAAGGTGAGTGGGTTAGGGTGGTCAAACCTGTTAAAGAAGTTGTTAATTTGGTTTGCTCTCTCCACGTCTCTCTCGATGGTGGCACCCTGCTTCGTGCTGCAGCCAGTGATGATTTTCATCCCATCCCATACTTCCTTCATGCTGTTATTCTGCAGCTTCTGTTACAGCTATTTCCTGTACTGCTCCTTTGCCGCCCTGAGCTTGACTCGGAGTTCCTTCTGCACACGCTTGAGCTCATGCTGATCATCGCCTTTAAAAGCCCTTTTCTTCTGGTTCAAAAGGCCCTTGATGTCACTTGTAATCCATGGCTTGTTGTTAGCATAGCAGCGTACTGTTCTTACTGGAACTACAATGTCCATACAGAAGTTGATGTAGCTACAATGTCCATACAGAAGTTGATGTAGTCAGTAGTGCAGTCAACAACCTCCTCAATGTTCTCACTATGTGACCCCTGCAGGATATCCCAGTCCGTAGTTCCAAAACAGTCTCTCAGAGCCTGCTCTGCCTCAGGGGACCACTTCCTAAATGAGCATGTGGTTGTAGGTAGCTCCCACACTCTTGGTTTCTAGTGAGGCTGAAGCAGAAACAGGTTATGATTTGCTTTCCCAAGCGCAGGCAGCGAGGTGGCTTTCTCGCATATGATCGCCTTGCTAACGCTATCCCCTACAAGATGCTTCTCGTTCAACCACACTAGCAACAGTTTTTCAGCACTTGAGGCCTCTGCTTGGTTAACATTGTTACTCCTTTTGCAACATAAGCTGCTTTGTTAGGCCCTGTATACGCAAACAATAGAAAATGGGAAACAGATGAATGGGAAATCATTGGCGCCTAGGGAAACTGGCCACCAGTGTTTTTGTTCACCACCAAAGCGTGTGGTCGTGAACAGATGCAAAATTTTGGCAAACTTTTTGATCATAACCCGATTTGTACGTGTTCGGAAATGTTCGTGACCAGAGGTTCTACTGCACTAGTACTGATTCTTAAGAATAAGGGAGATGTGCAGAACTGTAGTAACTACAGAGAAGTAAAGTTGATGAGCCACAGCATGATGTTATGGGAAAGAATAGTTGAAGCTAGATTAAGAAGGGAGGTAATGATTAGTGAGCAGCAGTACAGTTTCATGCTGGGATAAAGCACTTCAGATGTTTGCTCTGAGGGTGCTGATGGAGAAGTATAGAGAAGGACAGAAGGAGTTCCATTGTGGCTTTGTTCTCTTAGAACAGCATATGATAGAGTGCCTAGAAATGAGTTGTGGTATTTTATGAGGAAGTTGGGAGTGGCAGTTATGTATGTAAGAGTTGTACAGGATATGTACAAGGGAAGTGTGACAGTGGTGAGGTCTGTGGCAGAAGTGACAACTGCATTAAGGGTAGAGTTAGAATTACATCAGGAATCAGCTCTGAGCCCTTTCATATTTGCAGTGGTGATGGACAGGTTGACAGACAAGATTAGACATAGTCCTCGTGGACTATGAGGTTTGCAGATGATATTGTGATTTGTAGCGAGAGTAGGAAGCAGGCTGAGGAGACCTTGGAGTGGTGGAGATATGCTCAACAGCACAGAGTAATGAGGAGTGGTGGAAGAGAAGTGAAGAAGAGAGTGCAGACAGTGTGGAGTGGGTGGAGAACAGTATCAGGAGTGATTTGTGACAAACAGGTACCGGCAAGAGTGAAAGGGAAGGTCTAGAAGACGGTAGTAAAATGTTACATGAAATGGAGACAATGGCACTGTCAAAAATACAGGATAAAGAGCTGAAGGTGGCACAGATAAAGATATTAAGATTTGCATTGGGTGTGAAAAATATAGACAGGATTAAAAATGAGTACATTAGAGGGCCCACTCAGGTTGGACATTTGGGAGACAAAGTCAGAGAGGTGAGATTGCGTTGGTTTAAACATGTGCAAAGCAGAGATACTGGGTATATTGGGGGAAGGATGTTAAGGACGGAGATGCCAGGTAAGAAGAAAAGAGGAAGGCCTAAGAGGAGGTTTATGGATAAGATGAGAGAGGGCTGTGGTATAGCGGGTCCACAGCCCTCTCAGCAAGGGCCGGTTGTTTTTAAATAGATAATCGCCGCTTAGTTTGGGGCGTGGTGGCTATAGCATGATCTCAGGGCGATCTGCGGTGTGGGTGTTTTTCACCTAGTGCACAGGTGAAATTCTAATTCTAAACATTATCAATAATTCATTATTGCATGGCACAGTACCTGATGCACTAAAAGTGTCAGTCATTAAACCATTACTTAAAAAGTCAGACCTAGACCCACACATACTAAATAACTATAGGCCTATTTCAAATTTACCATTTCTCTCTAAAATACTAGAGAAAGTAGTCGCCAGTCAGCTTCAGTCACACCTTACGCATTACAATTTATTTGAGAAATTCCAGTCTGGCTTTCGACTGGTCATAGTACAGAAACGGCACTAACACGGGTTGTAAATGACATTCTGATATCCTCTGATGAAGGAAATTCCACTGTAATTATGTTGTTGGACTTAAGTGCAGCGTTTGACACCATTGACCATTCTATTTTACTGCACAGGCTAGAAAACGATGTTGGACTTACAGGCCCCGTGCTCGCTTGGTTCAGTTCTTATTTATCAAATCGATTGCAGTATGTACAGAAATGTGCTGACAGTACTCCATCATTATACACAGAAGTTGAATATGGTGTCCGCAGGGCTCAGTACTGGGACCTTTACTGTTTTCACTTTACATGCTTCCACTGGGATCTCTCATTAGGAAACATAATGTTAATTTTCACTGTATGCAGATGACACCCAGTTATACCTTTCATTTAAATCAAATGAAGTTTCTCCGATGTTGTCTTTAATTAGTTGTGTTAGTGAATTAAAGGAATGGATGAATGAGAACTACTTGTCTTTAAATACAGATAAAACAGAGATGTTAATTGTTGAAGGAATGACGCTGATCACAGCAATATTTTGTCGTCATTTAACTCAGTTGGAATCCCAATTAATTTTACTGAATCAGCCCGCAATCTAGGAGTTATCTTTGACTCTAGCATGTCATTTAAAGCGCATATTACAAAGTCGTCCAAAACCTGTTTTTCCATCTTAAAAATATTAGGAAATTAAGGCGCTTTCTAAATAAACAGGATTGTGAGAAATTAATTCATGCATTTATCTCTAGTAGGATTGACTACTGCAATGCGGTGTTCACTGGCTGTTCAAACTGTTCTCTATACAGCCTCCAGTTAATCCAAAATGCGCTGCAAGAATTATTACAAGAACAAGAAAATATGAACACATAACCCCAGTTCTTAAATCTTTACACTGGCTCCCAGTTAAGTTTAGGGCAGATTTCAAAATCCTCCTTTTAACATATAAAGCATTAAATGGCCAAGGTCCGCTTACTTGTCTGAACTTATCATGACTTACAAACCTGAGCGCACATTAAGATCTCAAGATGCCGGTCTGCTTAGGATTCCAAGGATTAATAAAATAACAGTGGGAGGTCGAGCTTTTAGTTACAGGGCCCCTAAACTGTGGAATGGTCTTCCTGCTTCCATAAGAAATGCCCCCTCGGTCTCAGCCTTTAAATCCCGGCTGAAGACTCACTACTTCAGTTTAGCATATCCTGACTAGAGCTGCTGATTAACTGTACATACTGCATCTCTGTTGTTAGTCATTAGCACTATAACATAAGTAACATGATAATTATATTTGAATACTAACCCTCACCTATTCTGTTTCTTTTCTCGGTACCCAAATGTGGCCATTGGTGCCACGCCCACCTGCCAAGTTGTTTGCCTGCCTATGGTAAAGTCATCCCTGATGGAGGATCACAGGAATCATGGGAAAGAGGGGTCCTTTCATCGGAGCAATGTTTCAGCCGTGGCATGGCCAAATGGAGATGCAGCTAGATGGATGAGGTCTCCAGGACTCTAAAAATATCCAAACCTAATTATGTCATATCATCTACTGTTAAACCGTAATTCTAAAATTTTTATTATGCTGTCTTAAGGAATTGTTCTGTTGTGTATATTGTATTGTATTGACCCCCTACTTTTGACACCTACTGCACGCCCAACCTACCTGGAAAGGGGTCTCTCTTTGAACTGCCTTTCCCGAGGTTTCTTCCATTTTTCCCTACAAGGTTTTATTGGGAGTTTTTCCTTGTCTTCTCAGAGAGTCAAGGCTGGGGGGCTGTCAAAAGGCAGGGCCTGTTAAAGCCCATTGCGGCACTTCCTGTGTGATTTTGGGCTATACAAAAATAAACTGTATTGTATTGTATTGTATTGTGAGGGACTGCCCACATCGGTGATTGTTCCTGGGATTGCTAATGTGCTGCAGCTGCTATGCTCTCTCAATATAAAGAAGCGCGAGTCGGTTAGGAGGGGAGAAGAAAAGAATAGGACGGAGGCTGCAGCAGGAAGCGAGCGAGCAAGGTGGTGCAAGTGAACGAACGAGTGAGTGAGTGAGTGAGTGAGCGAGCGAGCGAGCGAATGCTCGCAGGCAGCTGAAGGGTGGGTGATGTAGTAGTAGTCGCTCCCGCTGAGTGAATGAGTAGCGGGAGTGACCAATGAAGGGCGACTGGCTGTGTAAGATCGGAAATGCAGTAGGAGTTGGGAGATTTGGTGGTGGATTCCCCAGTGTGTGCGTCCTGGCCGTTGGGTGAGAACCAAGTCTCGGGCCTGGGATGAGTGCCAGACTGAAGCCGGGATCAGGAGGACTCCAGACCTGTGTGAGATGAACGAAAGGAGAGTTGCTGAGAGAGCGTCTCGCCTGCTGAAAAGCCCAACCGGGAGAAGCAGGTGAGATGCTAGTATAGAAGTGCACCGGGCTTATTGATTTTAAGGACTGCTTCCAGTGTTGTTTGAACCTAGTTGTTTTAAGGAATTGTTTTTGTTCAATTTATTGATTTTTAAACCTCCACGTTTGTCTTTTAATGGATTATTTATTTATTAAAGCACAGCACTATATAATTGAAGCACTGCACTTATTTAATGGAATGTTTGTAATAAAAGCACTTTTTTTTCCATCATCCCCATGCTCTATTGCCTCATTGTCTAGCTCATCGGTAGCATTACCGACGGTGTTGGGTTCGAGGGCTCCCGAACAGCGATGGGAGCGTGGAGCAGAACCCGCATCGTCACAAGGGCATCCAGGTGGTGGGTGTAACGGACCAGGATGCAGAGGACAGGAAGATATGGAAAAAGATGACCCGCTGTGGCAATCCCTAATGAGAGCACCCAAAAAAAGAAGTTTCATCATTTTGGGGCTATTCTCTTCCTGCTGGCTGAATATTAAACAAGTACAAATCATGAAACATGGCTTTCTAGAAACATGGGTTTTTTATGTTTAACCATAAATTTACATTTTTTACCTTTATTAGTTTCCAAAGCAATGTCTTCAGTTAACATTCTTTTAATGCAATTAAATACTGTAGCTATCTGCTTTTAGACAAAAGTATACTTTTGATATTGCATTATTTTACCATATTCACATTACAAAATAACACAAAACCTACGTTGCATTGCAGTGCTTCCATCAGCAGCATGTATTACTGTTACAGGAATGATGATAGACTGCTCTGTCAGTGGGCTGGAAATGGAGATGCCTGTTGATACCTCTCCTTGAGTGAGGAGTCTGGAGTCAGACATGCTGATTGAGTATTTCACAAAACTGGGAATTCCGTAGGAAGTCTCCTTCTGTCGGATATCAATGAGAGGAGAGCCAGATTTCACCTAGAGTAGAACGGATTTTAAAAAATATTAAAGGGTGATTTTTTAGTAGATGTTTTGAGCCTTAGATAAAAATCCTTTGTCCAAACATTTAAAATCCCCATGTTGATTATATTCATAGTATTACTATGTACAGTATACCTCAAAATCCAACTTTTTAAAATGTCATCAGGAATTAGTTTTCCTTATAAATGCATTGCAAGAATTTTTTAATTTTGAAACTTGGGCTATTATTACAAAGGGCTCTTGAGCAAGGCCATGAACCTGAAAATTACTCTAGGGGTGCTGTACAATGGCTAACCCCACACTCTGACCCAAGAAGGTTATAAAAAGACGATTTCCACTTATAAATTAATAAAGTACATATAAAAAATCCAAAATATAACTATTTGTCAAAAAATAATAATATGAAAGATAATTCAGATAAATAATGGTTTAGTTGAAAGTCCATCACCTCAAGGTGGCTTAGAATTTCTGAAGGCCCATAAACAGTAATGTCAGCAGCATCGTGCAGGCTGTTTAGCATAATCTCTGTCTCGTCTGCATGAAAGCGAGAGGTGAACGGCACTTCAGCAGTGACCTGCACTCCAGAGATATCAGCTCCTCGTATTGCAGCTTTTACTATGAGGAACTGCTGAGGAATCCGAAAGAGAAGTTTAAGCTGTTGGTGGTTTAGCCTCTGCATGCTGAGAGAACAAGTGTAGTAACCTATAAAGACAGAGAGCACCAATGAATAGATTGTATAAGCGAGAGTTGGGCAATGTATAAAGAACTTGGTGAGTTCCACTCACTTTGGAATAATAGTCTTTTCCAAGTCATTTACTTTTCTCAGTTTCATATTTTATAATCTTGTAAATTCTTCTGTAGTGAAAATCAATGATTCTTTTACTCAATCTGCAAGGTCCTAGGCAATGATTAGGATTATTTTTTGTCCATGAACATCTACAAATGTATACATAGGATGGGGCGTTGCAACACCCGTGAAAAACCTCAGACATCACCACACGAATATAAGTCCCAGGTTCAGATAAGTGATTTATTATTATCAATTACCTTACAAAAAGGCTTTTCTATTATAGACCAACACAAATCACTTTCTTCTCTTTATTCCTTTCCTCCACACCTCCAGGCGAGATTTGTCCTCCTTTATCCTGACTCTGATTCACCTGGATTTGCTATAGTGGTTCCTATCATCTTGGATCTAAAAGTACTTTTGATGTCAGGGTGTAGTCCGTAGGAAGCACTTCCAGGTCAAACAGAATTTCCAAAGTATAGTGATCATATATACCTTCTGCACCCCCTGGTAGCACCCAAGGGGCACAACAAGGCTGGTCTATCGGACTCCAGTTCCCAGCATGCCTTGCAGGAGTCTACACTGGTATCATAACTCAGGGAGGCTGCCAACTTTCATGTCGGGGGGAGCCTGTCGCTTTGCTAGGTTGTCTCCCCCTGTTCTTTATTCTACTGGCCTCCCAGCTGGGTAAGGGATCAGAATCCATCCCAACCTGTATGAGGAGTTACTGGCTGTGTAGGCATCACTCATACTCAGTGCTTATATGTATCAGAACAGCGTGTATGTGAAGTTTGTGGATGAAACTCTAATGGGTCTTATGCAAAGTACTAGGACGTGACTGGCAGTGTAGACATCACTCATAACCAGTGCTTGTGTAGACAGGAATGATGTGTGTAGAAGTTTACAAGTGCAAAAGTAGGAAAACCCATAACAAACTTGACAAATAGTTTTAGACTGTAGAATCAGAAATGTCTAAATACATTGTGGAAGTAAGACTTCCTTCAGTGGTCTGGCAAGCAATAGAAGACTAAAGCTGAGAAGTGAAAACCAGTCACTCAAGTAAAGAAAACAGGTACTGAGCTGGATGTATGAGAGCTGCGACAGTTGGTATGAATGTGTGAGGAGCTAGTGTGCAGGTTATCCATTGCTAAAGCAGAAAGCAGACAAAGCAGGGAAAAAAGGAGTGTAAGCCACCCATAGTCAAAATTACAGTAATAATTGTAATGGAATCTGAATTGAACCCTAAAATATGGGTGTGTGATGAACAGTGGAAGTACGAATAGGAACAGAAGGAGATGGTTGAAAATAGGTTGAAAATAAAGAAAAAGATCAAGGGCATTTCCTTCTGTTATTGTCCACTGCGTAACATTCTTTATGGAATTCTGAAGTCTGTTGTATATTTCCAGAATATGCTACGCCAATAACTGATTCACAACTGTTAGTAAAGGTAACCAGTGCTAAGACAGTATTTTATTTGGGAAATGTAAATTAAATAGAAGGCAGGGCAGCTGGTTGTGTTGACTGCAGTGTATGAGTAATATAGTGTAGTCTTGGAAATGACTGAGGAAAACATGGAATTAAGAAACAAATTAGCAAAAATTAAAACAAATGCAAATGTTAGTATGTGAATCGATTTTAGGAAAGACAGTGAAAGCACTTAATATTAGAGTGGTTTTAGTTCACATTTTCAGTTTAATATACAAAAATACACAGGCATTATAAAAACATGGAAAGATGGTGCAGGAAGTCAGGAAAGAGAGAAAAATAATTATTTAAACTTTTTAACTTCTTTTTCCAGATCTTTTTCAACAATGTCACTTACAGGATTGATGTTTTATGGATTTTGGGTTGGTGCAGGTTATAAATGGGGAGGGTGACATACAGAGTGGAGGAGCATACAGGAGACCAGGTTACAACTAGAACACTTAGGCAGAGTAGCACTGATTGCCTGGAAGCAAACTTTTGAATGTTGGCACCAGGCTGACAACCAAGAAGATGTGATGGACAGAAATTGTTTTGTCACCTTTCATATTGCAGACCTGCCCCAAAGACAAAGAAGCAAAGAAAAAGACCACAGACAAAGACTGAAGACTAAAGACAAAAGAAGGACAAAGAACAAAGTCTTGGAAGAAGACCTGAGGATGCAAAGAAAGAAAAAAAACACATTTGGTGTTAAAAGTGATTAACAGCTCCACAAGTAATAAGAGTACTAGTCATAATAGTTTTTTAAAAAGTAAATTAAGGACCAAGGCATTCAAGTAGAGAGTTATTAATGCAAGTACTAGTTCCAGGAGGTGGAAACTGTTCACACCTGTTAAGAATACTAAAAATATGGGCAACCATTTTGGACTTATAAAGTGTAGATTCTGGGTATTAATTACTTGTGGGTAATGAATATAATTAACACTAATATAAGGAAAATCCATCCATCCATCCATTATCCAACCCGCTATATCCTAACTACAGGGTCACAGGGGTCCGCTGGAGCCAATCCCAGCCAACACAGGGTGCAAGGCAGGAAACAAACCCTGGGCAGGGCACCAGCCCACTGCATATAAGGAAAATATACTGAACAGACAAGAGGGTTTTTCAGATAAGCAGATGGAACAGTTACAAGCCAGATAGGCTTAGGTGGTTAGGTATAGTTTAATAAGGAAACACACAGAAGCCCTCCTGCAGTTCTCGGCTGTGGTACAAGCATCGGACCAGTGGACCAACTCCGAACTTAGGCATTTAGCAATTGGGTATTCACATGGTGATCAAACAACCCTAGAGGTGTGGTACTGGTGGAATGACGATGGTTGCTTACTTTTTTTTTTTTAGAACTTAAGAACAGTCTAGCCCAACAAAGTTCATCAGTCCAAAATAACAAAATGAGTTTAGAAAGTCCCTAACGTTCTACTGGCTACCACACTACTCTGCAAACTATTCCATGTGTCTATGGTTCTCTGTGTGAAGAAAAGCTTCCTAATGTTTGTGCGAAATTTACATTTAACAAGTTTCCAACTGTGTCCCCATGTTCTTGCTGAACTCAGACTCAATCTATCCCCTGTAGCCCTGGAATCACCATAGTCGCTCTTCTCTGGACTTTTTCCATCACTGCTATGTCCTTTTTGTAGCCTGGAGTACCCCAGATGAGGCCTAACCAGTGTGTTATAAAACCTGAGCATAATTTCCTTGGACTTGTACTCCACACATTGTGTTATATAACCTAAAATTCTGTTGGACTTCACTGTCTGTAAGTTTATAATGACAACTCCAGTACAACTCCGAAATCCTCATAAAGTGCATTTTCATGTTTCAAACCTCCCATTGTATATTCAAACCAGTGCCAGTTTGTAATATGGGATGCTGAAGCACCTCCACCACAAATATTTGAAAAACTCTACTTAAATTAATTAGGTAATGTGAAATCATAATGAAATAAATTTCTTTGCTTGCAGAATGTGCCTGGTGTCAGCACATGTCAACATCCTTTAAAAATTGGTTCTGACTTTTATTTGTTTAATTTCTGTGTGAATTAAAAAAAATATACAAAAACAGTGTGAATGCTCACATTTCTGGAGTGAAGGGTGCCAGCCAAATGAGAGTCTATGGCAAGCAAGTGACAAAGGCTGCCCTTTAATTGATTGTTTTCAGATTTTTCTGCGAATGCAGCTCTATTCATCCTGGACACTCCCATATTTATTGATAGTTAATTAGTATTGTTTTAGGTTTTTTTAAATGTAATGTGATTAGACAATCATTGACGCACTATGTCATGTTGACGTCAATGGTTCACAGTTCTCATCTGCCTTTAACATTGCATAACTACAGATGAGCGAGCGTAACTTAGAAGATAGCAACTTCAAGCAGAACTTCAGAAATCAAAAAAATCAGTTATTTCTTTAATGAAACACCTCTTCATAAATATTTCACTTGAAGAAAAAAAGAAGATAAAGGAGCTTGGTCTGGACTGACCTGACTTAAGAATTCAGCAGCAGGCAAGTGATCAATGACAAGGTTACACAGAGACTTTTTCTATCTCTTGTTATGACAAGAGTCGGCTAGCTGGGTGTGGTGAAAGTAATGCCTTTTTTGTTTTCCCTGTTTGAGATTTAAAACAACCTTCTGAAAAAATTCAAGGAGCATGAAATTAGCAGCAGCTATCTAGACAATATCATGATACTACATTTTTTTGGCAGGCTTAGTATTGCCGAACAGCTAGATGAATGCTACAGGAATGGCATTACAGGGCACAATGAAGTGGTGACCAAAAATCAACACATCCTGTCCAGAAAGATGAGATATAATGTGTTTGTGGTTAGCAGAATAGAAGTACACCTTGGGATGATTTTGGTTACAAACAATGTGACCTTATAGAAAAACGAGGTTGGGAAACACTGCTCTAGATATTAGTAGGAGTCTAATTTTTTTTAGCGAAATCACTCATTTTAATTAGACAGTAACTGAGAATTTTTCAGGCCTGAAAAAAAGGAGGGAAAAATTATGTTCAAGGAAACACTGGTTTCCTGATCATAAAGGCAGAATAAGATTTAGGTTGGACTTGTCTTGTGGGTGTAGTACAAGGGAGGTTGGGGGATCAGTTATTTTTTAAGATGTGAGGGTCCACGGATTTTACCATGTCAATTTATGCCCAGGTGGGGTAAGCCCGGCAAACCTGCATAGGACTGGGCAGACTGGCAGCAAGTGCAGAATAAAATTAGAGTGGGAATAGCTCTGTGGGTGTGGTGAATGATGAACTGGGATGCAAGACCTAATAAAATCAGAGGAACAGTGATTGTATGATGTGGATTTATGGAATACAGTGGAAATGGCCAAGGACTGGGCAGTCTGTTAACAGAGGCAGAATAAGATTTGTTTTGGACTCATGCTGTGGATGTGTTATAGGACAGAAGGGAGTCCATATTATTGCAAAATTATGGATGTGGAGGTGAGAACATTATGGTGTGGGTTTTGGCAAAATGGGGAACTAGGCAAGTTGGCAGAGGACTTGCTAATTTAGAGACAGATGTAGAATAAAATTTTGGTGGCAGGTGCCCCTGTTCCTTTCCACATTTATAGGGAAAATTATGGGAAGAATAAGGGGACTTATTAATGGGAAAGCATGCATCAGATTGGGCAGCATGGTGGAAAGGATATAATACATTTTAGCTAGGACTTGTCCTATGGGTCTGGTACTGGACAGGCCAAGATGTGCATTGACACTTTGATGAGGACTACGAGAGCATGCAGAATCACCAGATAGATAGATAGATGGATGGATGGATGTGAAAGGCACTGTATAATAGATAGCTGTGAAAGGCACTGTATAATATATTGATAGGCACCTTATAATAGATAAGTGCTGCTTTAGTTTATCTCCCTAAAAGCTGTGACCCCGCTCAATTTTTTTCAATGGCCGTCACTGAGTCAAACCTAACATTTTTTCTTCTTATGTGTAATACTTTACATTTACTTACATTAAATTTCTTCTGCCACAGATCTGCTGAAGCCTGTATACTGTCCAAGTCTGTGGTGTTATGGATCTACAGCTCACTGAGCAAAGGCCGTTTTTTAAATAATCACCACACTCGCGGCGGCTTAGTGAGGGGGCGTTCCATAGCAAGCCACGGTGCGATCTGCGGTGTGGGCGTTTCTCACCTAGTGCACAGGTGAGGAACTGCCCACATCCGTGATTGTTCCCGTGGCTAATGTGCTGCAGCTGCTATGGCCCCTCGCAATATAAAAAGAAGTGCGAGTCGGTTGGGAGATCCGGAAATGAAAAGAAAAAAGTAAAGGACGGAGGTTACACGGAGCAAGTCGGTGCAAGAGAGAGACAGAGACACACGGAGCATGTGGGCGAGCGAGCGAACGAGCGCTTGTGGGCAGCTGCGAGGAAGCTGGGTGTTAGGCCGACACCCAGGAGTTGGAGTTGAAGTCACTCCCGCTGAGCGATCAGGTAGCAGGAGTGACCAGGGAAAGGCGACTGGCTGTAGAAGGCCGGAAAGGCAGCGGGAGGTGCGAGGCTTGGAGCTGCAGTCCTGGAGACCAAGGAGTACAAGTCACAGGCCTGGGATGAGTGCCAGACTGAAGCCAGGATCGGGAGGTCTCCAGACCTGTGTTTGAGTTAGAAAAAGGCGGTTGCAGAGAGTGTCTCGCCTGCTGCTAAGCCCAAGCGGGAGAAGCAGGTGAGACGCTAACCGAAAAGAAGCACTGACCTTGGCATTGTTGTTTGTTTTAAAAACTGCTTCCCATGAAATGTTTTAACCTCGTTTTAAAGGATTGTTTTTTCAATTTTTTAACCTCCACGTTTTCTTATGGGATTATTTATTTAATGATGAAGACTTTGAATTACTGCACTTTATTGAACACTTTGTTTTTGATTTGTTGACTGTTTTTGAATTAAAGCACTTTTGCACAATTGAACCATCCCCTTGCTATATTGTTGCCTCCACTGTCTAGCTCATCTCGGGGACATTATCGACGGTGTTGGGTTGAAGGGCTCCCGAACAGTGATGGGAGTGTGGAGCCGAACCCACATCGTCACAAAGTCCCTCTGTAATGATTCAAACTAGCTAGGTATCATATGCAACCTTAACCAGCTTGTTACTTATATTCCTATCCAGATCAGGAGTGGCCTTAGCACTGACCCCCGTGGAACACCACTCTTAACATCAATCGTTTCTGATAAAGTTCCTCACACCATAACCCTCTGCTTCCTGTGCATGAGCCAGTTTTGCACCCATCTACACCCTGAAGTCCCACTTCTTTTAATCTGACACCCACCCTTCTCATGTGTCACCTTATCAAATGCTTTGTGGAAGTCAAGATAAATAATATCATATGTTTCATATGTGATCATATCCTTTTGTTGCTTTCTTATAGAATTCCAGCATGTTAGTAAAACACAACCTCCCTTGTCTGAACCCATGTTAACTGTTCAGTAAAACTCCTGTTCTTACAATTTGTTGCTTAATCTTTTCCTTAATAATCCTTTCAGTAATCTAGCTGTGATGCATGTAACGCTTTCTGGCTTGTAGTTACTTAGATCTGCCCATTCACCCTTTTTTAACAGGGTAATATTTGCCATTTTCCACTCCTTGGGAAATTGATCCCGGTGCGCAGTGACTCCCTAAAAATTTGCGTCAAGGGTTTATACTGTATATGTACTCACTAACCTACTAAACTATTATCTGGTCCTGGTTATTTATTTGATTTCAGTCTATTTATGCTGAGCAGTACCTCTTTCTTTACAATTTCCAAATCACTGAGTACCTCCTTAGAGGGAGGTTATCTACTTCCTCACATTGGAGGACATCAGACAAACATACTGTATGTTTAGAGCTTCTACTATGTCACTGTCAGTATTTTTTAATTCACCTTTACTATTCCTGATGCACTCCCCACCTTGACTGTTTTTTTATTACAAAAATACTGAAAGAATATCTTAGGGTCATCTTTCGCCTTATCTCTAATATTCTTCTCTAACTGCCTTTTACCTCCCCTAAATTCCTTCCTAATATTCTCATACCCCTACAGTTGATTTTTTTTCTTTTGTAGTTTCATTTTTAACCCACTACAGAATTGTTTAAAATTTCCTACTATTTCCAAGTTTAGGTATGCACTTGTCCTGCTTTATATGTAAAACATTTCTAAAAATTGTCTCCACACTTAAAAGCTTATCCCAGTCCAACCTCCTTAGACTTTGCCACATCGGCTCAAAATTTACCCTCCCAAAGTTAAACTTAACAGTTTTGTTCTTTGCATCCACACTCTTCCAAAAAAACGAAAAATTATATTATGTTCTAGTCACTTGACTCTAGCAGTTCAATCACCTCTACACCCTCAATTTCATCCTTCTGTTTGTTATGATTCAGAACCCTTCATTGACTGTTTCATTTTAAATAGCCACATTAAGGTTTCAATTGTTGCCTGTCTACTTAACCAGCCAACAGTTAATAATGAGGTGCAAATGACATGGGAATCTCCTGGTCTCCAGGTGACATACTTTCATACCTGTTTATTTGCATCATTAAATATCTGTATTAATAAAATGCTTTGAAATGAGAGAAAAGGGAAGGACCAAGAGGTACTTATCTTGGAAGAATGAAAGCATTAACAGTCCATATAATTAAATGTCATGTTTCATTATCTGCTATGCTTGTCTTCTAATTATGAAATTGATTGGAATGGAAACCTGCAGCCACTAAGGCCTTCCAGGACTGTAATTAAGGACTCCAGATTTAAACTGTTAAGCCAGTTTTCACAACTATAAACTTTGTCAAGTTCAAGTCTGCAGGTAATTTTAGGGCTCAAGCTGGTCTGATCAACTGAATTTACCACAGGTGGACTCTAATTAAGCTGCAGAAACATCTCAAGGACGATCAGGGGAAACAGGATGCACCTGAGCTCAATTTTGAGCTTCATGGCAAAGGCTGTGAATAATTATGTAAATGTGCATTCTCAATTTTTTTATTTTTAATAAATTTGCAAAAACCTCAAGTAAACCTTTTTCACATTGTCATTATGGGGTGTTGTGTGTAGAATTCTAAGGAAAAAAATGAATTTAATCCATTTTGGAATAAGGCTGTAACATAACAAAATGTGGAAAAAGTGATGCGCTGTGAATACTTTCCGAATGCACTGTATGTCCTGAACAGGGTCGTGGAGGGGTGCAGCACTACCACTACACAACCATGCTGCCCATATACAAATTGAACTGTGGAATTAAGATCAAGATATACTTGAGTTTTAGAGCAGTGCTTGGGGGTTGAGAACCTACCACCAAATGTTACAGATGATCTCATCAATGTTCTTTAGAAAGATGCACCAAGCCAATTTGACCTGTAGAAAGTGAAATCATTGTAGTGCCAAAGCTAAGAATTGCTACTTACCAGAGATTGGATCAAACCCTGTTTGAGATGTGAATGCTTCAGCTGGTGAGAGATCCGAAATGTCACTGCTAAACTGGAGCTGACAGTCAACATTGGACTCTGGATGCAGATCACTGATGGCTTCAATTTGAGCAGGAGAACAGTGGCCTATAAGAAATTAAAACTTAAGTATTTGACGGTACTGTACATTCTCTGAATACATATTTTTCTCCCTGTGTGTACAGAAGATGCATAGAACACCTTCCATATTGCAAAATCCAAAAAAAGAAAAAAAAAAACAGTTTTTCAGTCTCAAATAATACTCATAATTACACTTATACTCATTTTCTAAGTTTTTTCTACTTTTTAAATCAAAAATACTTTTTCACATTTTTGAGTACATTCTTTTGCCCAGTAAACTTGTGCTTAAGTTAATTAAGCATTATTTAGGAATTTAAGTAAAAAGCTGTCTATACAGCTGCTTAAAACAGCAGTCAACGGGGCACCAGAAGAAATGTGAAATAAAAGCCTTAAAAATTGCCAAATACATGACTGATCAATGTCTTAATATTGCATAAATATTAGAAAACTGCTTATCCGTATAATTTAGAAAATATTTTTTTGTGAGACTCCAGTATTTTTAAAGTTTGACTATTTCACTTATTTCTTCTACATTTATGTAATTACTTTTTCTCCCAAAGCTTGTTTCATAAATAGTTACAGTTGCAAGCCTACTTTCATAGTGACTTGAGTACTTAGGCTATACAAATGATAAAATATTTAGCCGATTGAACAAGAATATGTAGAGGAGGAGCTTTAACAGATCCGGTTAGACAGATTTTTATTGTCCACAGGGGGAATGAAAGGTGACAAAGAAGAAGATAGTCAAAGAAGTAGAGAAACAGAGGTAGAGTTTGGGTTGGGTGCAGTGGTGACACTTTATAGCCGTTTGTTATATGGTGAGGCTCAGGGCAACCAGTAATTAATTGACAGTGCTAATGTGGAAAATGTGAAATAATACCTACAAAGGATGGATTCCTTAGGGGATGAGAGTTGGACTTACTGCTACTTGTACTAAAAAGCTGTGTCATTTGTCTTATTGATGAGAACAATTTTCCAGCCCTTACAATTCTTGGAATGTTTTTCTTATTTTCCAAAATCAAACAGGAAAAAGCATATGAACCCAGAAAATAATAAATAGACACCTTTCTTCAAAGTTAGTTTGTTTGTCTAACAACATTGGCATGGATGCCTCACAGTTTCCATTTAAGTGCTACAGGCCACAATTGTGATTGCTGTAAGGGGGTCAATGAAAACTGTAAATGTATTTTCACTTCCCTTGTATGAAAATCTTCAAAATATTCTTTTCTGAAATTCAACATCATGTTAAAAGAGATCCAACAGCATTTTTTTCTCTGTGATATTTTACCACATAGCACTTTCAAGAGTCTATGACAAAAAGGTATTATTTCCACCTTCATTTTTGCCATACAAATACCTTAGAATGTATATACATTGAATTATCGTTTTTATCATGGCTCTGCAATTTATACTAACCCCTAATTTCTCTGCTGTGGTTTTTCCAGTTTTCTGTGGAGGTGATCTGCACCACCACCACCTAATCAAGTCACCATGATGTCCCTACATTGATGGATTGAAGGCCAGATGTCCACATGACCATCATCATCTAATTCTTCCATGTGAAGTCTAAAAACCATGAGGACTGATTAAGATATATGTTAGGTAGAATGCCCAGTGGGGGCTGGCTGGTGGTCTCGTAGCCCTGGAACCTTTTTTTTTCTCCAGCCCTCTGGAGTTTTTTTTTTTACTTTATTTTCTGTTATTTAGTATCACCTAATCTTATTTTTATATTTATAAACATTTCTTTCTTCATATTGTAAAGCACTTTGAGCTACATTATTTGTACGAAAATGTGCCATATAAATAAATAAATGTTGTTGTAACTTTCACATCTTTATAGTGAACTTATTAGGCACAGTTTAAGGCTATTTGTTTTATATTTCTTCTGAAGCTCCATTGACCCAATAAGAAAATGCAGTGAAAGATAAATTTTTTTTTTTAATTTGTAAATTATGCTTCACTTAAAAATGTACATGTCGTGATTGAAAAAAATAATTTACACTATAAAAATATCAAAGATGTTCTTTAGCCTCTGTTTTAAAACATAACCTGGAGTAGTAGCTTTTAAATTGTACATTAATGTCTTTTTTGCATTAAATTTTATTTCCCTTAACATATATATATATATATATATAATTCACTAAGGGCACGCAAGACAGAGAGCCACGCCTGCCAACTCACAGAGCCCTGTCCGCCAACTCTAAGACCATGGGATACGCTTGACAGAGCCCCGCTCGCCAACTCTAACCCTCCTCCCACGTTATGGGATACGCACGACAGAGCCCTACCCTCCAACTGTAACCCTCATCCTGCATCCACTGTCGTTTTCGAGGCATGTGCACTGCTTGCTCATGTGCCCGCACGCAACAACTCACCAAACTTAGCCTCAGACGCTTTCATCTGTGCTACAGTTCACATGAGAGAGACACACACACAGGCATGCGAGAGAGAGACACACACACAGGTGCGCGAGAGAGACACACACATAGGCGCGTGAGAGAGACACACACACACGGGGCGCACAAGAGAGACACACACACACGGGGCGCACAAGAGAGACACACACACAGGCACGCGAGAGAGACAGACACACACAGGCACGCGCGTGCATTGTTGAAATGTTACTTTTCTTGGTTGTTTATTAAATTACGGATCTTTCAAATTTTCATTTTTTTTCCCTGTGCTTAAAACTCATTAAAAACTTGCAGTGTTAGTTTTCTCTTTTTTTCAAGGTTTTCTCAGTGTTATTCAATGTTTTTACATTTAGTTTACTATTACGCTGTGCATTCCATGGTATGATTAACTATATTTGTGCTTAAAAACTCACCCTCCTCCCATGTCCACCCTCGCTCCCGAGGCATGCACACTGCTTGCTCATGTGCCCGCCCCCAACACGTCACCAAACACATCCTCACTCGCTTTGGTCTGTGCCACAGTCCACATGCAGCTGTGAGCCACGTTGACTGTTCACGCTGATAATGATGCGGCGTATGCTATGCCGCGGGTTGGCTAGTATTATATATATCTTTACTATGACTATCTTTTTATGAATAATCTGACACTATGCCTTTGGTTGACATTGTTTGTTTTTATGCACTTATAATTAATTACTGTGAAGGAAGTTAGTTGCATAGATATTTATACTAATTTTACAGTGGTCTTTATTTGTGTTATTATCTGTCAGGCAAAATCTACTGAATGCACAACATTTGGTGCCAACACGAACATGAGGCGCATCCAAGCTGAAAGAGGCTTCTTTAAAGAATAAATATAAACTTCAGTGAGTGCAGAGCCTCATGTCACTGCATAGAAAACAGCTTATTTAGTAAGGAGCTGGTGGAGAGTTGATCTGATTTCTAAAGAAAGAAGTTTTGGTCTTGTATTTTTGTGAAAGAATGACAATGACTACTACCAAAATAGACTTTTTAAACCAATATAGCCTTTTTGATAAATTATTATTTGACTAGCACCAGAGTCTTTACCCAGCATGAAGCTGTGCATTATTTAACACTTCAGAATTAGATGTTAAGTGTTATAATTATGAATTTTTTCCAAATTAGTTAAAGTTATGCTTGGACAGAGACTTCCAGAACAAAGATGCAAGTTAATAAGCATTTTTTATGGACTAGGTGTAGCAATACAGTAAGCAAATGATTTATTACCTGCATAGATAAAAGAAAAAACATGAACATTTCCAAAAAATGTGTATGCAAGCTGGATCAAGGCTAAAAGATGTGATGCCATTAGAAAAAATTCTCAATGATTAACCAAAAATACTTAAAGCAAAGTAATGAGAATGTGTTCTTTTCCTCTTTCACGTCACCCTATACTCCCCAAAGTCAGGATCCCCAGTAAAAACATGCAAAGGCAATTATTAATAATTTTTGTTAGCACTAGCTACTCAACATCTTTGCTATCCAAAAATTTATTTTGAGTGTTTACACATGTATTGTACCTTCTGAAACTAGTTTAACTCAATTCAGGGTCACAGGTGTGTAAACCTGTCTTAGCAACACTGGGCACAAAATAGGAAGAAACAACCATCAAAGAGCACACTCAATCACATCCACTCTGACATGGGATCCATCTAGAAAAATTTGAGGATGAGGACTGAATACCATAGTACAGAGTAGAAAACAAATACTGACATTGCAAGAACTCTACACAAACAATGTCCAGAAGCAGGGTTTGAATCCAAGGCACTGGAATTGTGGGATGGCAAAGTTAACCACTGTGCCACAGCTTTGCCCATGATGGAGCATAGCTCATTTTTTTTTACAAAGAATTATTGTGCTCCTGGTTAAAAGAGCAAAATGTTTATGAGGTACCATGCCAGAGGTATCATGAAGCTAAATGGGGAGATTACTATATGCATTATATTATTCCTTTCATTATGTCCTTATAAAAAGATAGCAATTAAGATCTTAAACATCATATTACTTACCTATTAAATTGCTTCCTTTCTCTCGTGTAGTAATAAGAGGCCGCGAGAAAACCCCACCTGCAACATTTCTTGATCCAGCAGTGCTAGCCATGACAATTGTCTTCTCAGAGTAGGAAACAATCACCTTGACAGTACATTCAAATAACCATCAGTTTGATGCATTTATGACTAAAATATTGAGCATCCTCAAAATATGTTGTCTTTTAATAAAAATAAACATTAAAATGAAAGAGAGTAAGACTAAAATTAAAGCTAAATAGATATTTCAATCAGAGATGGAGCTACAGAATTGTAATTGACATACAGTATGTATGAAAGAATTCTATTGCAAGTATACAAAGGGATACTTAATTTAATTACAATAGAAAGAAGTTTTAAACCCATAGATGTGAAATACATTTTTGATAAAAACATTACTTTTGATATTTTTAATTTGAAATAAGCACTGAGCTACATGTAAACCGCAATAATGCTAGTTCAGCCTTTGCAGCTGACTGACAGTGTAACTTAATGCAAGTGACTGGATTTTTCTGTGCTTCAGCTGTAACATAATAATAAAGCATAAACTGTCAAAAAGTGAAAGGTAAAAGGAAAAAAAAAGTATCAACAGGATAGGATCACCCTGGTACCCATCCAAACCAATCAAATTCTAACCTACCCTAAAGACTTACGCTTATGATAGCGCCAAATTGTTAGAATGAAAAGTAAATATGCTGACAATGTCTAGACGTACCAAGGAGAAAACTTCAGCACAAAGAGTGAGTGGCGGCGATGAAAACATTATGAAGAAAAACAGGCAAAGCTAGGGCTGCAAGACCCAATAATCCTCATCTCTAACAATTTGAGAAGAGTCAGAATAAGTAGAGATGCTTTTCAGTAGGTAAAAGAAGGAGAATCATCTTGCTTCCAGTGAGAGGCTAGAATCAGCTTGCCGATTTGCTGTTTAACTGGAGGAATTTGACTAGGACATCTTTATTGATGCCTATAAGAATTTTGAAGATCTGGATTAGGTTCCCACACACCTAGGGTAGGCAGGTTTTATTATTTGAGTCTATCAGAATACAAAACGTCTTTAAGTCTTGAGATGCAACTGGTTGCTCTCAGCTATACAACCTCATGTTCTTTCTTTTTTGTGGCAGGGTGACCAGAACTACATACAATAGACCAGGTAAGGCTTAACTTGTGAATTCTATCTTCTAAGCAGAACTTCCCTCGATTTATATTTAACTGTTTTTATGATATAACTTAACATTTAATTTGCCCTTTTAAATCACTTCTGTACATTGTGTAGATAATGAGAACATTGCATCAATGTAAACTGCTAACTCTTTTTCAGAGGTTGCTTCTTATAGGACAGTGTGTCCCATTTTATATTTATAATTGATGTTCCTTTTGTCCACATGTAGCACTTTACCCTTTTCTACACTAAACTGCAAGTGTTTGCCCAACTCTGAAGATTGTCCAGTTCTTTTATATTTTTGCTTCCTCCTAGGTATCTGATATCCCTTCAATTTTAGTATCATTTAAGAATTTTACAAGTTTACTAATTACACCAGAATCTATGTTATTAATATACATTATAAAATTGAAGGGTCCAAGGAGAGATGCCTAAAGGACTTCACTAATGACAATTCCATAAGGAGCATTCTCCATCTTATCTGTACTCTTTGTCTCCTGATGGTTAACCAACTTGAGATCCAATTTTGTAGGATACCTCTGATGCCAATAGCCTTCAGTTTTCAAATCAATATTTGGTGTGGGACTGCATCAATGGGTTTTTGAAAGTTAGATATATTTTGGTATATGCTTCGATTTCGTCAACTATTTCAGCAGCTTGCTCAAAAACATCTAAAAAGATAGGTTTGGCAGGATCTTTGTCTCATAGGTGCCATTCTGGGTTTTACGTATCATGCAGTTTTCATATGTCTGCTTTACTAGTGTATTTATTTTTTTATTATAGTTTCCACAATTGTACATGTTACAGAAGTAAAACTTATTGATCTGTAATTACCAGGATTCATTTTGTCACCCTTCTTGTAGACTGCAGTCACATTTGTAGTTCTCAATTCATCTGGCACTTCTCCTCTCTGACATGACTGCTCAAATATGCCTAATAAAGGTCTATAAATTACATCTTTCACTTCTCTTAGTACAACTAGTAATACTCCAACACATCTGACTCTTATAATTGAAAGTCAGTTTTACTGAAAGTCTGTATTACTAAATCATAGCTTGTTTGTACTTTCTGCATGGAACATTCCATTTGTTTCTTCTTTTATAAATACTTAAAATATTTATTCATTTAATTTGCTATTTCCTTCTCACATTCAATGATTTCTCCGTGCGCATCTCTGAGGTTTCTTAAATTCTCTTTTACACTCTTTTTTATTCTTTGGTAGCACTGAAAAAATTGCTTACTGTTTTCGCGTCAATAGACTTTTTTATATCTTTTTTGACCTTTTAAATTCTTTTCGGGGCGGCACAGTGGCGCAGTGGTAGCGCTGCTGCCTCGCAGTTAGGAGACCCGGGTTTGCTTCCCGGGTCCTCCCTGCGTGGAGTTTGCATGTTCTCCCTGTGTCTGCGTGGGTTTCCTCTGGGCGCTCTGGTTTCCTCCCACAATCCAAAGACATGCAGGTTAGGTGGATTGGTGATTCTAAATTGGCCCTAGTGTGTGCTTGGTGTGTGGGTGTGTTTGTGTGTGTCCTGCGGTGGGTTGGCACCCTGCCCAGGATTGGTTCCTGCCTTGTGCCCTGTGTTGGCTGGGATTGGCTCCGGCAGACCCCTGTGACCCTATTTGGATTCAGCGGGTTAGACAATGGATGGATGGATGGAAATTCTTTTCGATCTCCTGCTGTAGTGTTCAGTATTCCTCTAATTATCTGGCTTTTTTTTTTTTGTTGTACAGTGATTATTTCAGTTTTATATCTTTAATGATGCCCCTGTTTATTCATTTTGGGAATTTCTTTAGTCTTTTTGCTTTATTGATTTTTGGAATGTACTGATTTTGAGTCTTGATCAGAATGTCTCTGAAATGACATCACCTATCATTTAGAAATACTGTGCTATTACATTACATTCCCATTTTGTGTTTCATAAATAGTTCTTCATCCCTAAAATTTGGCTTTTTGCAGATTATAAGATTTCATTTGTTTGTACATTTATGTGTTTTCAAAGACAATTTCAAACATTACTATGTTATCATCACTGTTGCTTTATGTAAGAATAAATTCTGTTTTTATTATTCTATCTTTATTATTCACAATAGATGATGTCTAAAGAGGTTATCACCATGTACATTATAAGTTTAAGATATATTTTACTAAAAAGCACTTTTATTCACTTGCTTATTAGCTTATGAGTTTGAGTGGTTATATCTTTCTATGTATATTGTTTATATTTTATTTATCTTATGTATGCATTGCTATTTATGTTTGTGTGTTTGTATATGTCTGTTCATGTATGTATAATGTTTTCTTTACGTCTTTCTTTTTAATAATTCTTCATCTGGCTTTTATTTCATACTATTACCTTTTATTCTATTTTAAAGCACTTTAGTCAATTTCTAGTTGTTTTAAATGTGCCATTTCGGTTTCCTCGTTTGTATTTATGATAGGGACTTCCCAATCAGCATTTGCATATACCTCACAATCCCTATATCCTCTTTATCACAGATATTTCTTTTGAGACAAAAACATAATACACTGTTGCCCAAAATATCACAAATTTGGTGGTCTGTAGCACACTCAAATCACTGATTCTCTGGACTGTCCTCACTAACTTAACCTACAGTTGTTCTGACATTCTCTGCCATGATATTATGGACCTGATTATTATTTTTCACATATAGTGACACACCTCCTCTTTTCTTTGCTTTTCTATCTGTCCTGAAGTATGCATAACCTCTAACATGTAAATTCTCTGCATCATTCTCATTTAGCCATGACTTCATAATTCCTATAAATATCGTAGTCGCAGGGCAATACTGTTGGCTGTAGTTCATGTGTTTTCTTTCTAATTACCCTCAAATTAAGAAGCAATCATTTCATTTTAAAAATGGAAAGCTACCTGTTGTATTTTTTGCTCAAATTTCATATGGTTGGGTTTTTTTGTTTCTTTGAGTCTTTATTAGTTTTCCCCCTTCATAGACACTTTACTAAGTAGTGTAATAGTGGTGGTCAGGTTTTTAGAGACCTTCAGTCTCGACTTGATGTTATTTTGGACAATTTAGATGAACATGATGGATGTTTAATGAGCTGAAGGCCTGTTCTTGTCATAGTTGTTTTAATGTTCTATTGCCTTGTGCACAGAGTACAGTAAATTTTCACTTGCATGTCTGACCAGTATGTCACTGTGTGTCTGCTTCAACTATTTATATTATGTATTTCAATTAGTGAACTTGGCCTATAAGTAGAAGTGCAGTTTCTAAGAATAAACTGAACTGATTTCAGCTGAATTAAACAGATGTCGGTATTATAATTAAACAATTAAGAGGTCACAAATATTTAATTCCACCTGAGGATATTTACAGACAATACAATAATTGCCCAATGTCTTGAGTTTCGTACTTAAAATGCATTGTGAAAGCAAAATATTGTTGAAAAGAAGAAAGTCCCAAATAAACAAATATCAACTGGGGAAAACATAATGGTGAAATTACAGCCAAAATAAACCTACAAACTATTGGCCTGTATGGAAATCAGTAAATACAAGCATGTCTGTCCTCATGCATCAGAACTTATTTTGGGCTCACATACCTCTCTGTGTGCCTTGATCATGCCAGGAATTTCATAATAAACTGTGGTAGCTCCTGAATCTTTTACTACACCTGCACCTGTTCGTGGATCCATTTCAATGATCTGATCAGAAGAGGCACTCCATGTTCCTGAAAGGCCTGTAATAACATCACAAAAGAATTATCAGGAAAATTAATTGGCATATTCCCAACGCAGGAACTTTTTAGAAACTCAAGAACTTTTATGACAATCCCACCGCAGGAACTCGGCTCATTTGCAGTCCCTGGTAGGTAGTCCCAGGTACTTTGTTTTAGCTTCTACTCAATGGGTATGTACTTTACATTTAACCAGGAAATGTCATGGGTGATAAATTATGCTGATTTATTGACGACAAGCACTGGCGCTGAGCTTTGCACAGCATTGAAGCAATAGTCTTCCCTGTGAACTTGTGGTTGTTTGGAAGAAATAAAGTGCAGGTGTCACCCGTGAACTCCTGAACATACCTCACTTCACACCACATTACTCTTCTTTACATGTAACATATTTTGCATAAAAGTTACAATTCTTCTTGTGCGGTGGAAAAAAGAACATATGAAAGTGGCCAGGGAATACAAGTGGCCCAGGGTGTGCATCATACAGGAACTTATTGGTTCCTGAAAATAAAGTTCCTGAAGTGGGAAAGACCATAATAAAGACAACACAATGTTATATTGTATTCGGAGTAGCAGCGAGTGGAAGCGCACAGCAGCGGCGTCTCCCACAGGCACGTAGCCCTTCAAAAACACCCGAGTAAGTTCAACTGAAGTAAAGATGACAGCTGACCAGAAGAAATAACCGGCAGTGAGAAATCAAAGTCGATCGCTCAGTGAGTGGAGGAAACTTAAAGCCAGCAGTCTCTTAGTGATTCAGCTGGCCGTGGAAAGCGCCGAAGCAATGAAGTTACTACAAAAATGGAGAACATGATATCAGCGCTAAACGTAAGTTCTATCTGCTCTCTGCCCATTGAGGGCACGTTTACAGTAATCCCTCCTCGATCGCAGGGGTTGCGTTCCAGAACCCCCCACGATAGATGAAAATCTGTGAAGTAGAAACCATATGTTTGTATCGTTATTTTTATATATTTTAAGCCCTTATAAACTCTCCCACACTGTTAACATTATTAGAGCCCTCTAGACATGAAATAACACCCTTTAGTCAAAAGTTTAAACTGTGCTCCATGACAAGACAGAGATGACAGTTCTTTCTCACAATTAAAAGAATGCAAACATATCTTCTTCTCTTCAGGAGCAGAGAATTTCAGAGAGAGAGAGAGAGCGCTCGCAAAGAAAAGCAAACAATCAAAAAATCAATACGTGTGCTTTTAAGTATTCCAAAGCACCACAATAAAGCAGCATTTTTTAGAGGAGCGTCAGTATCTTCTAAGCAAACAGCGTCTGTGCAAGCAGCCCCTCTGCTCACACCCTCCGTCAGGCGTAGAGAATGTCAGAGAGGGTGAGATAGAGACAGAGACAAACAAACAATCAAGCACCGCGCGGGAAGCATATCTTATAGCACTGAGGAGTTTTAGTTAATATGTAATACATGCTCTGATTGGGTAGCTTCTAAGCCATCCGCCAATAGCGTCCCTTGTATGAAATCAACTGGGCAAACAAACTGAGGAAGCATGTACCATAAATTAAAAGACCCATTGTCCGCAGAAATCCAGCGAAAAATCTGTGATATATATTTAGATATGCTTACATTTAAAATCCGCGATAGAGTGAAGCCGCGAAAGTCGAAGTGCGATATAGCGAGGGATTACTGTATATGTTGTGTGTCCTGCAGCATGCACAGTTCAGATTTTCCTGACAGTGTAGACAGCTTCACATGCCAAAAGTGTTTATTTAATTTAGAGGTGGACAGGAAAATACGCAAATTTGAGGACCGCGTTAGGAACCTATTACCAATTAGGCAAACCAAAAATTGGATTGACTCGTTTCATTTAGAAAATTCGGCTACTGTCTCTCCAGGTCCCACTGTAGTCAGTGCGCGGCCAAAGTCAGCAGCACCAATTCAGCCACAGGGCGAGTGGGTAACAGTGAGACAGGGGTCTAAGAAGTCAAAATTTAGTCCCCCGGCACCCAGGTCACCAATTCAGACCCAGAACAGATTCTCAGCAGTCCGCAACGCGCCTGTGGAAACTGAGAATAAGAAAGTGCTCATAATTAGTGATTCCATAGTGCAGAATGTTAGAATTCGAAATTTTGTTAAACCAGCAGTTAATTTTAAATGCCTTGCGGAGCCAAGATTTCTGACATAGAGGCCGCATTGGACCGTGTCGCAGACGATGAAGTATCTACCTTATTGCTGCATGTCGGCACTAATGATATTTATTTATAGGAACTTCATCTCTCTATGCACCAAAGCTAAAAGAAAATGTCGGAATTTAGTTGTATCTGGCCCCTTACCAAGATTATATAGAGGGGATGTGATTTATAGCAGATTGCATTCCCTTCACTGCTGGCTAGAAACCTGGTGTGCAAATAAAAGCATAGTGTTTGTGAACAATTGGGATGATTTTTGGGAAAGGCCTGGATTTTTCAAAAGAGATGGTCTTCGTCCTAACTGGAGGAGATCTTATGTATTATCCCAAAATATGGCAGCAAAACTGCCTGGTTGACTGATTAGAGCACCATCCAGGCCGCAGTCATGTGATCTTAAATCACAGGCTGTTGTTTATCCCACCTGTTACTATCCTGAAGCTGTTACCCATAATCCCTGTTGTGGAGCATCCAGTAAATTTAGTCTTGATACAAACCTTAAATTAATTGATAACCAAAAATAAGGTGTATAATTAGACCAAGGGATAAAACCAGACCTCCACCAGGGGCATCTGTAATAGAAATTTACTTCAAATTAAAACAAAAATATATCAGCAGTTCAGAAAGAACCATGCAGTTTTAAATGCTGTTTATTGAACATTTGCTCTCTTGGCACTAAAGCTGTTTTGGTAAATGATATTATATTAAGTACAAAATCTGATCTGTGTCTTCTCACTGAAACCTGGCTTAGTAAATGTGACACTGTTCCCCTAGCTGAGGCGTCACCAGATGGATACTCGTTCCTTCATAAGTCTAGAGATTCTGGTTGAGGAGGAGGCCTTGGAATAATTCATTGTAACAAAATGCAAATCACTCTAAAAATTTAGGCAACTTTACATCCTTTGAGGCATTCATTTTAAATATTAAAACAGATTCCAACACAATTATAGTGCTAGTCTACAGACCACCAGGGCCATATTCATTGTTCATGACTGAATTTAGCAACCTTTATCTGATTTGGCTATAAATTATGATCACATAGTACTGATGGGGGATTTTAATGTACACATTGATGTGGAAACTGACACTTTTAGCAAATGTTTTACTTATTTGTTAAATTCAGTAGGATTTTGTCAGATTGTCAAAGGTCCAACTCATAATCATAACCACACATTAGATTTAATTATAACTTACAAAGTTGAAATTCAAAATTTAAATATTACTCCATTAAATGAAGTTATTTCCGATCACTACTTAATTACATTTGATTTAGTTCTGCCCTTGCCAAGCACTCACAGATTAAAACAAAGACAGTGCGACATCTAGATTGTAATTCTGCTTCAAAATTTATAGATACTTTGAGTAAGTCGAGTGTAATTGTGGAAAACCATTTAGATCAGTTAACATCAAATGTAAACATGGAAAACAATTTAGATCAGCTAATATCACATTATAATGTGACCTTGAGAGATGCTCTGGACACAGTGGCTCCCCTTCAAAACACTCAAGCTCTTCAATTAGAGTGTTGAAAACTGAAGCGCTGATGGAGAACAACAAAGCTATATATCTTTCAAATTGCATGGATAGAGAGTGTTAAAAATATAAAAAAGCTCTCTTTAAAGCTTGCTCAGAATACTATTCTACAATAATAGATAGCAATAATAAAACCCCTTGGGTACTGTTTAGAACAGTTGCTAAATTAACAAATGGGAATTCAGACCTACAGTGCAAAATACCAACAGATATTAGCAGTACAGACTTTATGAACTTCTTCAATGAGAAAATTAAAAATATAAGATCCCAGATCTCAGCATCACAGTACAAACTGCATACTAGCTTAGCAGACCCTGCCTCACATTGCATTCAGCACTTTAGTAATTTTAATCCTGTTTTAATTTCTAAAATGAAACCCACTACTTGTTCCCTAGATCCAGTGCCAACAAAACTAGTAAAAAGTGCAATGGATGTTCTTGCAGCCTATTCTAAACATTATCAATAGTTCATTATTGCATGGCACAGTACCTGATGCACTAAAAGTGTCAGTCATTAAACCATTAGATAAAAAATCAGACCTAGACCCACACATAATTATAGGCCTATTTCAAATGTACCCTTTCTCTCTAAACTAAATGAAAAAGTAGACACCAATCAGCTTCAGTCACACCTTATGCATTACAATTTATTTGAGAAATTCCAGTCTGGTTTCCACACTGGTCATAATACAGAAACGGCACTAACGCAGGTTGTAAACGACATTCTGATATCCTCTGATGAAGGAAACTCCACTGTAATTATGTTGTTAGACTTAAGTGCAGCATTTGACACCATTGACCATTCTATTTTACTGCACAGGCTAGAAAATGATGTTGGGCTTACAGGCACTGTGCTTGCTTGGTTTAGTTCTTATTTATCAAATCGATTCCAATATGTACAGAAATGTGCTGACAGTACTCCATCATTATACACAGAAGTGAAATATGGTGTACCACAGGGCTCAGTACTGGGACCTTTACTGTTTTCACTTTACATGCTTCCACTGGGATCTATCATTAGAAAATATAATGTTAATTTTCACTCGTATGCAGATGACACCCAGTTATACCTTTCATTTAAATCAAATGAAGTTTCTATCATGTTGTCTTTAATTAGTTGTGTTAGTGAATTAAAGGAATGGATGGATGATAACTACTTGTCTTTAAATACAGATAAAACAGAGATGTTAATTGTTGGAGGGAATGACGCTGATCACAACAATATTTTGTCATCATTTAACTCGGTTGGAATCCCCATTAATTTCACTGAATCATCCCACAATCTAGGTGTTATCTTTGACTCTAGTATGTCATTTAAAGTGCATATTACAAAGTTGTCCAAATCATGTTTCTTCCATCTTAAAAATGTTGGGAAATTAAGGCGCTTTCTAAATAAACAGGATTCTGAGAAATTAATTCATGCATTTATTTCTAGTAGGATTGACTACTGCAATGCGGTGTTCACTGGATGTTCAAACTGTTCTTTATACAGCCTCCAGTTAATCCAAAATACTGCTGCAAGAATTATTACAAGAACAAGAAAATACAAACACATAACTCCAGTTCTTAAATTCTTACACTGGCTCCCGGTTAAGTTTAGGCCAGATTTCAAAATCCTCCTTTTAACATATGAAATATTAAATGGCCAAGGTCCAGGTTGCTTGTCTGAACTTATCATGACTTACAAACCACAGTGCATATTAAGATCTCAAGATGACGGTCTGCTTGTGATTCCAAGGATTAATAAAATAACAGTGGGAGGTTGAGCTTTTAGTTACAGGGCCCCTAAACCTACTGTAAGAAATGCCCCTTCGGTCTCAGATTCTTCTTCAGTTTAGCATATCCTGACTAGAGCTGCTGATTAACTGTACAGACTGCATCTCTGTTGTTAGTTATTAGCACTAAAACATATGTAACATGATAATTTCCCCTTGGGATTAATAAAGTATCTATCTATCTATCTATCTAGTTATAATTTGTTACTAACCCTCACCTATTCTGTTTCTCTTCTCGGTACTCAAATGTGGCACTTGGTGCCACGGCCCACCTGCCAAGTTGTTTTGCCTGCCTAAGGTAAAGTCATCCCTGATAGGTGATCGCAGGAATCATGGGTTAGAAGGGTCCTTTCATAGGATTAGCGCTATTTCAGCTGTGAAATGGCCAAATGGGGGAGGCAGCTTGATGGCTGAGGTCTCCAGGACTCCATATTATGTGATATCATCTACTGTTAAATTCTACTCCTTACTTGTAACATTTTTATTTTTGTACTGTACTGATTCCTATAATATATCATAATAATGTTCCTATAATATATCAGCAGTTCAGAAAGAAGCATGCAATTTTAAATGCTGCTTATTGAACATTTGCTCTCTTGTCAGTAAAGCTGTTTTGGTAAATGATATTGTATTAAGTACAAAATCTGATCTGTGTCTTCTCACTGAAACCTGGCTTAGTAAATGTGACACTGTTCCCCTAGCTGAGGCGTCACCAGATGGATACTCGTTCCTTCATAATTCTAGAGATTCTGGTTGAGGATTTGTTCTTTTCTGTATATTGTATTGTATTGACCCCCTTCTTTTTGACACTCACTGCATGCCCAACCAACCTACCTGGAAAGGGGTCTCTCTTTGATTGCCTTTTTCAAGGTTTCTTCCATTTTTTCCCTACAAGGGTTTTTTTTGGGGAGTTTTTCCTTGTCTTCTTAGAGAGTCAAGGCTGGGGGGCTGTCAAGAGGCAGGGCCTGTTAAAGCCAATTATGGCACTTCTTGTGTGATTTTGGGCTATACAAAAATAAATTGTATTGTATTGTATATCTTCACCCTAAAACATCTCTGCACTTGAAACATCATCAAATTCTGCAAGACTCCTGACACAGCTAGACCTACAGCTTTTCATTAACATTTACGAATGGGTAAAAGTGAACTTCAATCTTTGTTCTTATATATACTTCTTGATTCTGAGGTATGTTTAAACTTTTAGGTTTTTCTGTTATTGAAATATCTAGCCTAATTTCAGCTTTAAATCCTTCACTGGCTCTGGGACACTAGCTTCTAGGTTTTGGTGAAATTCAGCTGAATCCATTTTCCTTCCCAACCACATGCATTTCCTTTGCCAGTGCCTAACACACAACCCCAGTTTATATTCACTTTTTTATAGCATTTTCACGTTCACCTTCACATTTTGTTATTTAACGTCATAGAACTGCTGATTGGTGGGATACGTTTGAGAAACTTAGAATGAAGCAGGATATAGCCTTGTCCGGATTTTTTCCAGGCCTCCGAAGTATAGCAACCAGCCAACATATTCTGAGCTCCTCATTACAAGTAAACTTTTTCTTAACAGTTTTACTGTTTTCCTCTAAATGTATAACCCAAATGTTGTGTTTTGTCACAGAATTGTCTTCAAAATCATTAGTGGCATATCTATGGGTTGAGTTGCTTTCTCTATTTCAGATACTGACATCTTCAATGCTTACACTGTATAAAATTCTGTATTGTTTAAACCAGTTTAAGTTAAACATTTCAGCAGGTTCTCTGCAGTGACGTGCACTCTTTTTTGTATATCCATTTACCAGCAGGTTCTATCAAAGAGTGTGGAAATTCCAAGGTTGAGGAATTTAAATTTATTTATTAGGCTTTTCATGCAATATATATTCTTTGTTTTTAGGTTTTCAGCTGGCTGATTAGAGCAGTCTATGGGAGTAGGCACAAGATACTGAGAGGTTGAAAAAAGTGAAAGTATTTCTTTCATCCATTCAATTGTTTTCACCTTCTGGACCTTTAAAAAATAAGTATAAATGAACCAAGCAGGTGTCTAAACCTTTAAATGTGACGCATTCGCGTTTTTTTTGTTCAGCCTGTAAAATTCAGCAGATAAATAGATAATGTACTTTAAAATGGGCAGAAAAGGTCATTTTTAGGCCTGTATCCTGCATGGGTTGTGGTAACTTTCCTTTCAGCCAGAGAATCCATCTGGTTGGCCAAACAGTTGCATACAACAGTAAGTTTCCATACACAAACACTTTAGTATGTACAACATGTCAGAGTGCCATCTCTTTAGTGTTTTTATTGGTCAGTTGTCATAATGTATCTGTATTAGATGGTTATGCAAGAATGCTCTTTGTGTAGAAACATGGTTACAATGCAAATACTTGTGGATTGGCTATTTCTGCGATCTTGTGTGTCCTTTGTCAGCTGTCTGGGGTGCAGTTAGCTCTTCTTTTGGGGATACGTTGCACAGGGCAGTGAAATACTTTTTTTTATCCCAGTCTGAAAGTACAGTAAGTAGATGATATTGTTTGATTCTCATAAGATGTCATCAGCAGGAGATAGACATTCCACTCATGCTAAATAATGTATGAATGAAGATAGTCCTTACTACATTTTAGATATTCTAACTACCCACCTTCTTGGTTCACCAGTGATGAACTGAAGCAGATAACATCCCCAACCACCAAGTTCTCTGCTTCATCTGGCATTATGGCATGCTGGACTGGCAATGCCACATAGTCTGCAATGCTATGGTGCTCAGTGTCCCACACTGCCAGTATGGTAAGCCCCACATTTAAAGTACGGACAACAAAGCTGTTGTTGGTCGTTCCCTTTCCTACAAGCACAAGATCATCCCTACAGAGAAACAGACAACAAAACAGCCCATGAATTATTCAGAATTACCAGTGCTTGCTTCAACCAGAAACACAAAATTCTGTGATATATTTTAATTGCATTTAAAGTTACTGTATTAAAAGAATGTGAGAAAAGAAATGACAAATACAGGATGATATAAACATATTTGCCTGGCACTTTAAGGCAGAAGTGTCAATCACTGTAATTCTTTGCTATCTTGACATACTAAAATCAATTGTTTGTTACTTGCATCTACCTATGACCACTTTTGAATAATCTGTAGGTGCATGGAATAAAAAGGTATGTTATATAGTTGTAACAAATTAGGTGACAGTGAGCTCCTTCTCCTGAATAGCTTTGCCCTGTCTCATCCTACAGATGCTTAACTTAATTATAATCTGGAGATTGTGCGATCAGTGAACCCATTCCAAGACTCCCCTAATCTTAAAAATCCTGCTTAAAAGCCCATTATGTTGATGTAACACTACTACCATATAAAGGTTCATCTGACTGACAACAGGAACTTCTGATATACAAATTTTGCTCTTTCAGAGGAGAAATAAAATACACGTCACCCCATTACACTGCCCCCTAACTGCCTGAATTGCCTTCAAAGTATTGCTGACATTTGGCATGAAGGGCTCATAAATTCAAAGGACTGTGATCATGTTCTGGATGACTATTTATATCAGCCTTTATGTGGATCTGAATGACCAGACAATGTTCTCCCAGTCCCCCAGTGTCTGGTGTTTGCACTCAGTAGGTCACAGCAATTTCACCTTTGTTTCTTTAGGCAGACAGGTATTACGATTAATGTTTATTTTTAATTTTTTGTTATTGTTCTGGAGTTCTGCGGTGGGCTGGCGCCCTGCCCAGGGTTTATTTACTGCCTTGCGCCATGTGTTGGCTGGGATTGGCTCCAGCAGACCACCGTGACAATGGATGGATGGATGTTCTGAAGTTTTCTTTAATTTCTTCTTATTATTTTTGGGTCATTGAATCAATCTCTGATATTTATTTTGAAGTTGTTTAAATCTAGTTCCAAATTAGTCACATCTTTCTGTCTTTTGCAAACCTCAAGTCTGCAATCTTGGTGTTATCATTGACAGTAACCTCTCTTTTGAGAAACAAGTAAATTCTGTAGTCAAGAGTTGCTTTTTCCAGCTTCGTCTATTAGGTAAGATCAAGCCTTTTTATCTTCTAGGGATCTTGAGAAAGCTACTCATGCTTTTATTTTTTCTTTCGTTGATTACTGCAACTCGCTGTACTCTGGGATTAGCAAATCCCTGATACACAGGTTACAGTTGGTCCAGAATGCTGCTGGTCGCTTTCTGGTTGGGGCAAGAAGTATGACTGAGTTTCTCCTATTTTGGCTTCTTTACTCTGGCTGCCTGTCAGTTTTCGAATTGATTTTAAAATCTTGTTGCTAGTTTTGAAATCTTTACATGGGTTTGCTCCTGCCTATTTATCCGAATTGTGTGTTTTACACCAGCCGTCTAGAGTGCTTAGATCTTCTGGTCAGTTGTCCCTCGTACCAAGTGTAAAACTAAGGGGGACAGGGCTTTTGCAGCTGCTGCTCCTCGCCTGTGGAACTCTTTATCTCATCACATAAAGGAGTCGTCTACAATTGAACTGTTCAAAGCAAGATTAAAGACTCATTTCTATTCACTTGCATTCCGTGCCCTTCAGTAATACTGATGGTTTCCTCATAGTGATTATATAACATTACTTCTATTTATTATTAATTTTATTTATGTTCATATATTTTATTTCTATTTATGTTATTTGTTTTCTTTTATTCTATTATTGTAAAGCACTTTGGCCACAGCATTCCTATGTTGTTTTAAATGTGCTATATAAATAAATTGACATTGACATTTCCTGACACCATTATGTATTTTTCATGGATGCCATCATTTTCTAGGCTCTTTTTTGTACTGTTGCCAGGGTGGCTGCCATCACAGGATTACTGGAGGTCATGACTTGTGATTTCCCCTTGGGATTAATAAAGTATCGATCTGTCTGTCTGTCTCATCAGGTCAACAGTATAAATGTCTGTGACACACACTTCCTGGTTGTCTGAGATTCCATTAAAGTGTGTTTCACTGCTTAAGATTTCTTGGTTTAGATCCTTTTGCATTGTTTTCTCTACTGCATTTTGGACTTAAAAAGTTGGTTTTGTTTTTTTGGTTAACCAACTTTGTTGTTTTGACCTTGATGTCTTTATTTAACTGACTATGTTTCATCTGCTGGTCCTAAATCAAATCTAAAATATTTCCTGGCATTCCTACGCAGGGTAGCAGGATCTGAATGCTATACAATGATCGTTTGCCATATCCATTCATCAGAAGGTATAAGACGCAATGTCATTTAATCTGAAGCATCATTGCTGTATGTCACTATAAGTAAAATTAGTCTTACTGCAGCCTACCAGTTACTTCGCACAAGGCGTATCAGCATACATTGGTCCTTTTGAACAATGGCCAATTTACGAGCACAGGACTACTTTTAGCTGGATCTGTTTTCGGTGATGACCTATTCTTAAAAACATCTCTAATGTTGTTGAGAATGAAAACCCTTGCTTGGATTTTTGTGCTGATATAGTAGCACTGGTGTGCCTGGTGCCCACTTCAATGGGCATTATTCATTAGTCTTCTCTAGTCTCCTTTTAAGTTTCACTTTATCTGTTGATGTCTGCCTACCAGTCTTACAACAGTATGCACATATAAGGCAGTGGCTAATTGCCATTAGCAGGGCAGTTATACCAAACAGAGTGGAAATTAAAAAAGCCTATTTCAGATACCTCTCTTCTAAAATTAACTTATGTACAGTTGTGCTTGAAAGTTTATGAACCCTTTAGAATTTTCTATATTCCTGCATAAATATGACCTAAAACATCATCAGATTTTCACTCAAGTCCTAAAAGTAGATAAAGAGAAACCAGTTAAACAAATGAGACAAAAATATTATACTTGGTAATTTATTTATTAAGGAAAATGATCGAATATTACATATTTGTGAGTGGCAAAAGTATGTGAACTTTTGCTTTCAGTATCTGGTGTGACCCCCCTTTGTAGCAATAACTAACTGCAACTAAACGTTTCCAGTAATTTTTGATCATTCCTGCACACCGGCTTGGAGGAATTTTATCCCATTCCTCCGTACAGTACAGCTTCAACTCTGGGATGTTGGTGGGCTTCCTTACATTAACTGCTCATTTCAGGTCCTTCCACAACATTTAGATTGGATTAAGGTCAGGACTTTGACTTGGCCATTCCAAAACATTAACTTTATTCTTCTTTAACCATTCTTTGGTAGAACGAATTGTGTACTTAGGGTCGTTGTCTTGCTGCATGACTCACCTTCTCTTGAGATTCAGCTCATGGACAGATGTCCTGACATTTTCCTTTAGAATTCTCTGATATAATTCAGAATTCATTGTTCCATCAATGAAGGCAAGCTGTCCTGGCCCAGATGCAGCAAAACAGGCCCAAACCATGATACTACCACCACCATGTTTCACAGATGGGATAAAGTTCTTATGCTGGAATGCAGTGTTTTCCTTTCTCCAAACATAATGCTTTTCGTTTAAACCAAAAAGTTCTACTTTGGTCTCATCCATCCACAAAACATTCTTCCAATAGCATTCTGGTTTGTCCACGTGATCTTTAGCAAACTGCAGATGAGCAGCAATGTTTTTTTGGAGAGCAGTGGCTTTCTCCTTGCAACCCTGCCAAGCACACCATTGTTGTTCAGTGTTCTCCTGTTGGTGGACTCATGAACATGAACATTAGCCAATGTGAGAGAGGCCTTCAGTTGCTTAGAAGTTATTAGGGGTAGGGGTCGACTTGTTCTCAATCCTACTTTTTGTAAAAATTGATTGATTTGTATGGAATGATTACAATAAAAAAAAAAAAAAAAAAAAGTTACCCTTGGGTCCTTTGTGACCTCGCCGACTATTACGCACATTAAAGTCACAGTGCTCATGGGCAACTTCAAAACACACCAAGAGAGAAAAGAATGGGAAGTTAAACTCATGTTAAAATTTAATACATTACAACATGGTTTGAATAGAGACAAGAGTTTTATAGCCAGGTATGAGGACTGTTTGCATCTCTCAGACTGACACACATAACCTGTCTACAGACCCATATTGTTTTGAAAAACTCATCACAAACTTCAAAGGACTTTGTTGGATCCAAAGATCTTGACCATACATTGTTCTTCTCTCTCTCTTGTTAAAATTAATCTTAGCCTGAATGAACCTATTAATTTTTTACATTTAAGATTTTTCATTTAAAGATTTACCAATGTTGTTTCTTGTCCGAGTGTGGTGATATAAACACAGGGAACTTCAGTTTCTCTATTACATCTTGCCTGAAGAAGGGGCCTGAGTTGCCTCAAAAGCTTGCATGTAATCTTTTTAGTTAGCCAATAAAAGGTGTCATTTCGCTTGGCTTTTCTCTACATTCATAATGGCTAACACGGTACAACACCCAGTACTGCAGAAATATAGAAAACTCTAAAGGGTTCACAAACTTTCAAGCACAACTATAGTTACTATAAGATATCTCAAACTCATTATTCAATAATGTTGATGTTGCTCATTACTAAAAATGCATAACCATCATAATATGGTTGATTTGAATTTGTCGTTATCCAGATATATACTGTACAAAAGATAGTGAAGTAGTGGGGAAATGTTGGAGGTTCACACATTTGTTTATGTAGTTTGCACATCTCCTGGATATTGGCTTGTTGGTGTGATACAAGGGAAAAAAGCTAAATGTTTTATAAAAAGACTGAATTTAATAATCTGCAGTTAATTGCACTGTACTAATTGAGCTTTTATAGCAAGGGTGGGCAACTGTTTTTTATGGTGGGCCACATGACAAAACCAGATTGTTGAGGAGGGCTGAAAATATTCTGTCAACTGTTACATTTCGGTAAACGTGTTGTATTTTTTTTTCCCACCATAATAAAATTAACATAGACTACATATTTAGAGATTTTGTTTCGATATAACGAACCATGAAACATACATATCAGTCATGATCATGTCAGTTTCTACTACTTTGACGTTTTCAGATTGCCTGAAAACTCGCCATGCTGTGCCTGGAACATGGCTGCATACCTGTTAAGCCGATCAGCAGATTGATTCTTCCCTCTCCGTTTGGGAAGGTGTGTCAATGTGTTCCTCTCTATTTGTTGAGAAGCAACAGCTTCCTCATGAAGGCCATGACAAGGCTGTGCATATCAAATGCAAAAAGAACTTTGCCTTGCAGTTTTGTGTTCAGTTCTTTCATAAGTGCAGTCACATCAACAGTAAATGCTAAATCTGATAGCCACTCAGTCCTGCTTAGTTCAGGGATGTGATTTCCCTTCATTTAACAAAACTCTTGAATCTGTGATTTCAGATCTCAGACCTGTTTGAGCGCTTTGCCCAAGCTTAGCCTCCTGATAGCTGTGTGGTAGCCCAGATCAGTCTAATCAGTCTCAGGCTCCTCCAGCAGTGTAGTAAACTGTGATTTAATGTCTTAGCCCTAATGAAATTTACAGTATTTATTACAACATCTACCACATGATTAATTTTCAGTATTGATTTATATAGCACTTTTTGGTGAATAATACAATATAAAAATGTGAGTATTTCTGCTGGGTTAATCTCAGCCACTTTTTCCTGCATTTTTTCCCACACCAACTAACTTTTCCCACATACTGACTTTGGTAAATAAATCCTTTCCGGATTTTGTCCCTTTCACTGACTGCATAGAAGCCAGTTCCTCTGTCATTTCTAAGTCTTTCTTTATTCCTTTCACAAAAATCAGCAACTGTGTTGTGTGATGGAACATCACAGCTTTTAATCGAGGCCAAGGAAAGTCATCGACATTTTCCACTGTGCATTTCAGCTGTAGTACAGGATCCTCTGTAATTTCCTCAATCCGTCTTGCAACCGTTCGCTGTGAGAGCGACAGATGTACAAACGCATCCTTTTTCTCTGGGCAGAAGATTGCCTCCGACTTCAATAGGCACAAATTCTCCATCTGAAAACAGTTTGCTTCTTTTGGCAATTTTGTGAGCTAATATATAGCTGGTTTTTACTGTTATTTCATTTGCTGCAGGAAGCTTTTTAAAAACATTTTGCTTTCTTTGCAGTTCAGCTAATAATTCCTCAGTCCTCACCTTTTCCTCTTCAGATAAATTTCTGTAGTTTTTGGTGTGCTTGATCTTGAAGTGACGGTTCAGATTGTAGTATGGAAATGCAGTGATGTGCTCCTTGCATACCAAACAGATTGCTTTACCACTAACCTATGTGGAAAAAAATACTCAATAGTCCAGGATCTGTTGAATGATCTGTTTTCTACTGCTCTATTTCTATTTTTTACTGCTCATTTTTGTTGTGTCTTTGCACAAAATGCAGAAAGGGATGCAGGGATGCAGATTAACAACAGGTGTCATCTTCCTTTATTCAATATAACACAAAGTATTTCTGTATCACGCCTTTCTCTGATGCACTCTCCTGCACTTTCCCACACCTTCCATGGGTTAGACAGAACCAGAGCATGGGCTACATAAATCCTGCAAACCAGGGGCCTCATGTATAACGCCGTGCATAGAACTCGCACTATAACATGGCGTAAGCACAAAAGCCGAAATGTGCTTACGCATAGAAAAATCCAGATGGAGGAATCTGTGCGTACTCCAACTGCCACGTTCTTCCGCTACATAAATCCCGATCAGCGTGAAAACTAACGCTCGTACACGCGCTTTATGTAACGCCCCTACTCCTCCCAGAATTACGCCTCTTTGAATATGCAAATCAATATAAATCGCCCTTAATCTCAGCCTTCTGTGAAAAGACAATGGGAAAAGCACGGGGGAAAATATAAGAATTTCAGTGAATACCAAGTGGAGGCAAAGGAAAAACATACTATTTGTTCAAATAAACCGTGGTATAATCAACAAAAGGAAGCTGATCGAGTGACATAGCGTGTTGGAGAAACTTGAAAGCTCACATTCAGAAAATCGCACAGTGCCGGAAATAAAAAAGAAGTCACATATCAAAGTCACAGTGAAAAGGAGAGTTGTAGCCCACTGTCTGAGTGTCATATGAAAGCCTATTAGGGTACAGAGAAAAAAAGATACACAGTGGGGAAAAAGCACGAAATGTCAGCTTCAATCTCGACATTTCCACTTTAATCACATAGTTTATTTTGTCATTTAGTAGAACATTATAAACTTCTTCTTAAAATCGTTTAATTAACCAGTTTCTCGAATCACATCGTAATTAAAGTAGCACGTTAAATGCTTTGTTTTGTATTTGATCTTCTATGTGCTCTGTGTGTGCGAATTACTACTTGCTTCTTAAACCGGCTCTCTTCCTCCGACAGGACACAGAATCCATTACATTCGTGATATTACAGCTCTCTGAATAACTAAAATACTGAGATGTATACGTGATATCATTTTTATGATGATAGGAGTTAAAGCACGTTATTAAACATGGCTTTCACGGCGCAGTGATTGTGTGCGACCTTCAATGAAATAATTTATTGCAGCAGTACTCATAGGCGGCTCTAGGCTTGTGGTGGCACTGGGCAGAGGAAGAATCAATGGCTCCCTCGCCCGCCAATGTCAGTAAGGTAGCTTATGCACGGTGGATGGCCACGTCCGTTGCAGACACTGCCTAGCCGCCTCGTGCTCATGACACAAGCATTTAACTTTTGCCGAAATTTGTCGCTGCGTTTTTAGCTGTGTTGTTGTTTTCTCTTTTTGTTGTATATTCAATATATATTGGCGTAGCCACCACTGCAGTCCTTGCTTTTCTTTCCCCTAATACCCAATCACCACACAATCAACTCTGTAATAGAAGTTAAGCCATCTGTAAACTTAGAGCGCCGATTCTTCAAAACGTTTAAGGAACATTGAAATATCTTCGTAGTACATGTTTAATTATTCTGTCCTTCACGACACTCCCAGTGAAGAATATACAGTAGATTATTTAAATGAAGTTAAAGTTTTATCTGTATAATATTATAAACATATTTTGCTGCATTTCACCTTAAAAATGATATCGATATCATATGTAAATATGCGTCCATACAGGTAAGGCTTTGAAACGTTTTGCCGTGGCTGAGGCAGCGTGTGCTTGAAGCTGTATACCGATAATTCTCTTTCTGATCAGCTGCTGCTGTAATTTATACTCAGATACAGTGATATAAATACTCCGAGTGGTGCAGTGAGAGTAATATGGAAAAAGATGATCCGCTGTGGCAACTCCTAACGGGAGGAGCTGAAAGAAGAAGAAGAAGACGGTGCAGTGAGAGTAACAACGCTAAAGCAGTTATGGTATTTGGAATATTATGGCTGTTCCCTGGACCATTATATTGTTACAGGTTAATTACAATCAGATGCGTTACACTAATAAACAATATGCGGTTAGTTTCAGTGTATTTATAAAGCCGCGTCAGGAAAATAAGGTGTAACCACACTGGAACAGTAGCATTGCGTTGATGATGGGTGCCGCCAGTCTGCAAAACTGAGCGGAGAATTTGCGTACAACAAGGTTTGAGGTACCGTGGAAAAGTGCGTGGCTTTAGGCCAAGGGTAGGTTTTATACATCGCAATTTGAACGTGGAAAAGTTCTTACGCAACATTTCTGTGCGAACGCACCGTTTATACATGAGACCCCAAGGTCTGCTTTACAGACTATGACAAACTGACCACTTTGTATGCTTTGTTTTACTTCTTTATTTCGTATAGTATTAAAAAAAAATCATCTTGCTCTAAATTCAATTGCATTATTTAAGAATTAAATATATATTTGAATTAGGATATTCATGACAGACAATTAAATAAAGAAATCTCCTAACAAATATGAAAAATTGGATGAAGACAGGCTTTCCCAGGACAACTCAACACACATCCACTGTGATAAAGCAGTGTGGAGAAAGAAAGGTTGCCTACAGTTTGTTTAGCGTTCTGTAAGAAAAGAAATTTGTGCATTCACCTTTGCTTGTGTATAACACACAACTGGATCCTTTGGATGTTTAATAATAAAATAATAATTCAGCCACAAATCTTGCGAAGCACCACTTACCTGCAGTACTAACAGCTTATGAAAATCACAGTGAAAAAATGCATTTCTGGCCATTTGAAAGAGAAGTAGGTTCGTTAAAGCTGGGATGATTGTGGGGTCATTAATGTATTGATAATTTTCTAGGAACTGGACAGTCGTAATACTAGTTAACCTGTATTTACCTGTTAGTAGCAAAGGTTAGCATTGAATTGTGTGCATGGAAGCTGTCCCCGGTATTGTCATGGACATGAGCCGTCAAGGTAAGTGTGGCTCCAAGTGGAATGGCAGACAACAGCTCTTTGTTGAAAGTGTAAAGAGTAGGACTTGTGCTAATCCTCATATAGGAAACAGGAGACACCTAGAAATCACAAAGCAAAATCAGCAAAGACAAAGCACTTCAGCTTCTGAATAACTTTCAAAATACAGTTTAGACTTTTTCCTTCAAATAAACTGAAAATTAGTTACAGTACATTGGCAGTGCAAAAATGTATGCACATTTACTGAAGGTCTTTTCAGTCATATGGAACTAATCATAAACTGTTAGGCTCCATGCTGTTTTTTTTTTTTTAAATTTTTATTTATTAATTTTATTACAATCAATACATAGCAATCAAGTTTTTACAAAAAAAGAATTATGCTAAGAACAGATTGATCCCCACCCTTGAGAGAGAGAGCAAGCCAAACGGTGTAAAATTTAAGGCTTGTAAAAATACCTAAATTAATAAATTCTCTGTTCTTTATAAACTTATTTTAAAATATTACTGATTAGATCCTGCCATGTTTTGAAAAAAGTCTGTACAGATCCTCTAACTGAGTATTTGATTTTTTCCAATTTCAAATAATATAACACATCAGTTTCCCACTGACTTAAAAGAGGAGAGTTTGGGTTCTTCCAGTTTATCAGAATAAGTCTGCGTGCCAACAGTGTAGTGAATGCAATCACAATTTGTTTGTCTTTCTCCACTTTAAGACCCTCTGGAAGAACCCCAAACACAGCTGTTAATGGGTTAGGAGGGATTGTGAGTCCAAGGCTGTCTGAGAGGTAATTAAAAATTTTGGTCCAGAATGATGTTAATTTGGTGCAGGACCAAAACATGTGACCCAGTGAGGCTGGGGCTTGGTTGCAACGTTCGCAGGTTGGATCATGCCCTGGAAACATTTTGGAGAGTTTTAGTCGAGACAGATGTGCTCGATATATAATTTTGAGTTGTATAATTGTATGCTTTGCGCATATGGAGCTCGAGTGAATTCTCTGCATTGCTACTTTCCACTCCTTTTCTGATATATTAATTGAGAGGTCATTTTCCCAGTGTCCTCTTGGATCTTTGAAAGGAAGGGATTGTAAAATGATTTTATATATTGTAGAGATGGAGTCTAATTCCTCAAAATTGAGCAATAATTTTTCCAGCGTGGATGAGGGTGCAAGATGAGGAAAATCTGGAAGGTTCTGTTTAACAAAGTTCCTGATTTGAAGATAGTGAAAGAAATTTGTAGTTGGAATGTTAAATTTGGAATGTAATTGTTCATAGGATGCAAAGACGTTGTCTATATAAAGATCTCTAAGCAAGTTAATTCCAAATTTTTTCCAGATATTAAAAACTGCATATGTTTGTGAAGGTTGAAAGAGGTGGTTCTTTTGCAGGGGTGCCACAGAAAGAAGCTTCTCCGTCTTAAAATGCTTTCTACATTGGTTTCAGATTCTAAGTGAGTGGAGCACAACTGGGTTATTAGTGTATTGCCGATAACGTGTGTTTATTGGAGCGCAGAGCAGGGAATATAAAGAAGTACTGCAGGATTTTACTTCTATTGCGGTCCATGCCTGTATATGTTCTTCTATTTGTGTCCAGGTTCTTATCGACTGTATATTTGCCGCCCAGTAATAAAACTGGAAGTTAGGTAGAGCCATGCCGCCATGCTGTGTTTTTAATACTGTATGGACCTTGCTCTGAACTAGATAGATTAATACCTCCCATGTTGCACATAACCAAGTAAGCTTGTTGTACTGTATCTTACTTGTTCTTCATGTAGATCATTTACCGTCTAGGCAGGTCTAGACCAGCACAGTGTCATAAATATAGGAGTGAAAGGAATCAATCACATGATTGGGTGCCTGTATACACAGCATCACTCAATTTAAAGTTCTTCCCTACAAAAAATGAGGAAAATCAAAACCTTAATATACTTACCTTGACAGCGATGATAATGCTTTGACTCACACCAAATGATTCCTGGGAGTTTACTTCTAAGCTGGACATACCAGTGAGGGAATTGGATGTAATTATGCCTTTCTCATCCACTTGAACTAAAGGAGTCTTGTTTGGACAGCCTAGTGGTTTGTATCTGATGGTAGCAACTGCATCGCTGTGGGGTGATAGAGAAGAAGAAAATATTTTGATAGTAGATACAACCTTTCACAAATTATAAACTGGGAACTACTTTTAATCTTACCGATTTGTTTCAAATCTTAAAAAGGAGTTTGGTGACATAAGTATTTCCTCTGGCTCCATCTGAGGATTTAATAAATATGGCTTTTCAAAAACCTATAATTAGAATGCAAGTTAGTGCAATTTACAATCTGGAAGTATAAGCAAAAAAGCCAACAACAAAAACAATCTAAAATACGTGTTCTAATGGAACTAGTAAAGCACATTTTTCTTCCACTTACTGTAATACATGTATTAAATGCTGTGTTATACCTGAATCTGAATTTCGTCTGAAAGTTCTTTTAGGTTGCCTTCTAGGTGACCAGCTGCAGGCTGAGTTGCTTTGACGATAACTTTTAAACCTGTTCTTCCCTCAGCTTTGCCGTATGCAATCACTACAAAATTATTTTCCAGAGGAAGTTGTAACATAGCCTAGATTAACAAAAATATTCAGCAACAATACAAGTGAACAAAGGTTCTACATTATAAATAAAAAACAGTTCTACTCATCATTCAACTGACTGACTCCTCCCTACAGCAATTAGCAGTTAAGAAGAAACATTTTAACATCAAATACTTCTGGCATCTGCATTATCCTGTTAGGTGTTGAATAGAGAGGCAAGATGTTCTTGACTTTAAACTATTGTGGACGCTAGGGGTCGCTGTTGTCCCGTGCAACCCAACAGACAGACATCCAAGACACACTTTTAAAAGCACTAAGTATTAATTTTAATAATTTTCTTAAATAAAGTGCACAAAACACCACACTTGCCACAATTAATAATTGTACAATAATCAATAATCATACAAATAAACAATAAACTTCCAGCAGCTTCGTCACCCAACCTCCCAACTCTGGCTCTCCCTGCTGGGTCTTCACCAGTCCTTTAAACAGTCCATGACCCAGAAGTGCTCCTTCTCTTTCTCTGGGTCAAATGCCACATCATCAGTTCTCAAGCATCCCCAAAGTACTGTGGGGTTCTGTTCTCGTGACTCTGAAGTACTTCCAGGTTGTAGGGAAAATAGGAGTCCCCAGGTCTTTTATTAGCTCCCTCTGGCAGCACTCACTGCACCCAACAGGGCTGGGAAAATGGACTCAGTGTTCCATGATGCCCTGAGGAAAACCGGGGTACAGTTACCATCCAGGGGAGCTGCCACCTAGTGTCCTGGAAAGGCTGCCCTTCTCGATTTTTCCCATTCTTGGACGTCCCGACAGGATTGAGCTGCCTGCTGGCCATCTATCACACTATCATTATCCTCAAATTTTATTCATACGATTATCTTACCACTGCTAAAAAATGATTGCATATTGCTTTAGATACTTTGAGCACTGCCCTTTATGGAATACTTTAAATATCACACAATGTCTTCTCTGAAAAACCATCGACTTTAATGCAATTGATTAATTGATTGATGCAAAAGTTGTTTTAGAAGAAAGCCAGTTGCCCACACCCCCAACCTCTGCTCTCTAGAGAATAATAATTGTGAGTTGCTGAGCTGCTGTAGGGTCCTTTTACAGCCTGCTTTTTTTTTTTCCTTCAGCCAACATTTAGAAGCCAATGTTTAGTTAGTCTCGTATATTTAATCTAACAGTACTGTTAAATAGGATAAGGTGACAAAACTGTAAACTTTCACAGACTAAGGGACATCTTGAACAATATGCATTCTGAACATTGTAATTGCAGACTCATCTCTGGATAGATCTGATAGCAAACCAAAGCACCTATGAACGTCAAAGAGGCAGGATGTGTATGGTACTCAGAAGTGAACAATGATCTGTTCCGCAAAACCTATATCTGTTATTCAAACTATAGGATATACTACATGTTCCTTTCTCCCTTTCTTCCTCTCATACTTTCTAAGATAACTAGCACTTCATATTCCTTCTGCTGTGCCTTGATATGTGTGTCTGTCTGATGCATCATTTTCACAAGCTCTGGCCTTGTGATGGTGACTAAAGTCAAATGCTGGAAGTAGACCCATTACTTTCGGAAGGGAATCTCCATACATAAACGTCCATGGAAAACATTTAAAATTATACAATAGCTGGAAATGACATTTTTTGTGAAGTGAAACACATCACACAGACCTACCATCCAAAGTAAGTTGAGGGAAACCTTACGACAGGCAGTGATAAAGAAGAATGTAGAGATCGTATCAAAAAGTCTCATTAATTTATAATACCTGTTTCGTTAATAAACAATTTATCTATTTTCCCATAAAACTTTTAACTGAAATACAAATACTGCTTAATTTATTACAAATGTACATCTCAGACTATTGCACTTTTTCCAAATGCATAATAAGAGAAGAAAACAATGTCAGCCAATTAGATCAATTAGGGGTCAAAATGACTTATTGTAAAATTCAACATTCCCTGAGTGCTTCCAAGACTGAATTTAAGTATACTGCATAGAAACGCACAATGTGCAGATACTGCCCAGTCCCCCCAACTCTCTTAAGCTTCTGCAAGCTGCTTTATTCTCTGTCTCTCATCACCTCTGCTTTGTAGATACTGCACAAGGCTGAACCGTGACAAAAAACAAGAAATGTCTGCAGGTCTTACACAATGACAAAAGTTATTAGAGCATTTGAATGATTTAGACGAGAACAGGCCATTCAGCTCAACAAAGCTCGCCAATGCTATCCACTTAATTCCTCCAAAAACCATCAAGTTGAGTTCTGAAGGTCCCCAAAGTCTACCACACTACTTACTCCACATGTCTGTGGTTTACTGGGTAAAGAAAAACAATTGTAATATTTGCATGAAATTTACACATTTCTGTGTTAACTGTTTTCTTGTTGAACTCATTTTAAAGTAACAGTCTTGATTCACTGTACTAATTCCTTTCGTATTTTAAAACTTCAATCATGTCATCTCTTAATCTCCTTAAATTGAAAAGGCTCATCTTTTTAATCCTTCCTCATGACTCATCCCCTGCTTTCCATGATCAAGCCCAGTTGTTCTTATCTGAACTTTTTCTAGCACTGCTATGTCCTTTTTGTACTGCAGACCACACTAGTGTGTTATAAATTTTTAGCATAACCTCCTTGAACTTGTACTCTACTCATTGTGCTATATAACTTAACATTCTCTTGGCCTCCCTAATGTCTGGACACTTGCTTGAAGTTGATAGTGACGAGCCAACCACAACTACTAAATCCTTCTCATAAGATGTATTTCAATTCTCAGACTTTCCAGTATGTATTTAAACCTAACATTTGTACTTTCTATGTGTAATATTTACATTAAGTTCATCTGGCACAAAGCTGTAATGATTCAATGAATTCTAAATTATCTGCCAATCCACCTAGCCTGGAATCATCTGCTAACTTAACCAGTTTTTTTACTTATATTCCTATCCAAATCATTTATGTATTATTAAAGATAAGCAGCAGCCCTAGAACTGATCCTTGAGGGACACCATTCTTCACTCAATTCTGATGAACATCCTCACACCACATCCCTCTGCTTCACGTGTTTGAGCCAATTTTGCACCCATCTACACACTACACTTTGAACTCCCAAGTTCTTTTAGTTGATGCCCAACCTCTCATGAGGTTGGCACCTTATCAAATGGTTTCTGAAAGTCAAGATAATATCATATGCACCACCCTGATCATATCCTTTTGTTGCCTCCTCATAGAATTCCAGCATGTTAGTAAAACATGATTTCCTTCATCTGAACCATGCTGTTAAAAAACTCTTGTTCATGCCATGTGTTGTTCAATCTTTTCCTTAATAATTCCTTCCATTAGTGAAGCTGTGATGCACGTGAAGCTTACTGGCCTATAGTTCCTCAGATCTGCCCTAAAACACTTTTTATATAACAGGATAATATTTGCCCTTTTCCAGTCCTTTCGATTTTCCTCAATGCACAGTGACTCCCTAAAAATATGCATCAAGTGGTGGGCAAAACTAGTTTTACAGTACACAAGGCCGGCAATTTGAGCACATACAAGATTGCACTTAAGTGCACTGTGCCATTGTGACATTCGAGTTAATAAAGCTATTGTAATAATTATAACCGGAATGTCTTTTTTGTTAACACCTGTATGTACTCACTAACCTGCTTAAGCACTCGAGGAAAAATATTATCTGATCCTGGTGATTTGTTTGATTTCAGACAGTTTAATCTGAACAGTACTTCTTTCTCTACCATTTGCAAATTACTCAGTACTTCCTTAGTAGTTAGTCCCTGTCACTGCTAGAAGGTTATCCACTTATTCACAAACATCTCAGAAAAGTGTACATTTACAGCATCTGCTATTTCACCGATTGTATGTTTTGCTTAACATCTACAGTATTACAGAGCTGATTGTGTGGCGAATGGTCACTTGGAGAAAGAAAAGGAAGGACAGGAATTGGGGGTTGGTACATTTGAAAGACAGTACTGCTGCAATAAATTATTTCATAGAAGGTCGCACACAGCGCAGTAAGCATCTTGCGGGAGGCAGGAACAATCTCTGAACAGGGCGCCAGCTCATCACTATCACTGCGTCACTGTGTTCCCATGTTTAATACATGCTTTAACTCCTATCATCATGAAAATGATATCAAATATACATCTCAGTATTTTAATTATTCAGAGAGCTGTAATATCACGAATGTAATGGATTCTGTGCCCTGTCAGAGGAACAGAAAGCCTGTTTAAGAAGCACGTAGTGATTCACACACATAGAGCACATAAAAGAATACATACAAAACAAAACATTTAACGTACTACTTTAGTTACGATGGGATTTGAGAAACTAGTAAATTAAACAATTTCAAGATGTACAATGTTCTACTTTTAATGACAAAATAAAGTATATGATTAAAGTGGAAATTTCAAGATTAAAGTTGACATTTCGAACTTTTTTCCCCACTGTGTGCCTATTTTTTTTTCTTTTCTCTGTAACCTAGTAAGCTTCCATGACTGCCTTTTGACCGCGACTTTGATATCTGACAACTTCTTTTTGATTTCGGGCACTGTGCGACTTTGTGAACTTGAGCTTTCGAGTTTCTCAGAAAGTCTAAGTCACTCGATCATCTTCCTTTTGTTGTTTTTACCACTATTTAAATCAACAAATAGTATGTTTTTCCTTGCTTTCACTTGGTATTCACTGAAATTCTTCTATTTTCCCTCATGCTTTTGCCATTGCCTTTTTACAGAATGCTGAGCTTAAGGGCTATTAATATTGATTTGCATATTCAAAGAGGCGTAATTCTGGGAGAAGTTGGGGCGGGACAGCAGGCGTGTGCACGTGCGTTACTTTTCACGCTGACCAGGATTTATGTAACAGAAGAACATGGAAGTTGGAGTATGCACAGATTTATGCATCTGGATTTTTTTGTGCGTAAGCACATTTATTTTTTGTCCGTATGCCATGTTATAGTGTGAATTCTACGCACGGCGTTATACATGAGGCCCCTGGTGTGTTCTAGATCTATTTTTGTAATTTTGGTGATTAACTAGGAGACGCCATCTTAATTTCCAATTTATTTTTGTGAGAAACATGAAATAATCTATCCTCTTAAAAATGCATTTCCATTTTATTTCCCATTGTATTCCTGCACAGACCTCTGAGGACGCATTTATCTCAAGAAAATAATCAGTTTATTCAGATATGAATTCTGTACAGTGCTTATTAGCTAATGACAGGAGATTAAGATTCCGGCTACAAGATGATTGTGTAGGCCATAGTGATTTAAGCTCTATGATTGACAGTATTCCTGAAAAATGTGAAAGTCTAAACACATTGAAATGCATAGCTGAAAATAACTGGAGAGGATATGAAATTGGACACTGAGATCTCAGTAGCCTACCATATACGTGGATTGAATGCCTCAAAACTGAGTAACCTAATTGTCCATTTCGACAAACTACAGGTTAAAGAAAAGTTGATGTCTTCTTAGACTGAAACAGGAGATTACATTTGAAAATAACTGCATTTGTATTTTCCCGGATTACTCTCCTGAAACAGCTGCTAAACACACCACATTCTACAGCATTAAACAGCTCCTACACAGAGCTTAAATCAGATACATCCTCTTGTACGCTGCCAAACTGAAAGTGTTTATTAATAATAAGTTTTACATTTTTACCTCTCCAGATGAAGTGGCAAAAGAGCTAAAAGACTGATCCCGAAATCCTTTTGAAACCACGAACATGAGTCATACCGTTTTCTGGCAAGGCAAAGAAGATTCTGCTTGTAACTCACAACAAGATCAATCTGTAATACAACATTTGCCGTAACTATATATTTATTTCCTTTTTGGCCACTTTTTTTTTTTTTGGTTAAACTTCAATTATATATACATATTGGTAACCACAAAGCAGCCTGATATTGTATCATGACTGTACATCATATGCTATCTCAGTCTCCATGGAAACTGTTTAACATCATTCCCTAGGTTTATTGTATTGGGCCTGTTTAAGATCATATCTTAGATTTGTTGTATTTGGACTACTTTCAGAAGATATCTCAATTTTAATGTTTTCTACAATGTTGCTGGGGGTTCATTTTGTTCTGGATGTGCTCTGTCTCTTTGCATGCCAGAGGACCAGGACTTCGTAAAGTGGGGAGGCAAGATGGGGGCAGGGACAGAAAGACAGCAATGCTATTTCTTTTATCCTTTTCTCCCAATAACTGTTAAGTGCCAACCTAACAATAGGTTCTATAGCCATAACACCTGGCAATAATATTAAACCTATGTCAAAATTATCATATGTCAATGTACTACCTTAACTTAATACTACATAATGTCAACAAAAGTTCAGAAGCAGTGCCTCCATGACCAAACTTTGTGAGCTGGAATGTCAAAGGTCTCAATCATGAATTAAAGAGAAAGTATTCTTTCACCTAAAAGGTCTAAAAGCCAATATAGTATTTTTACAGGAGACAAATAAGGACCAGTATCAGTTGCAAAGAAAGTGGATTGGCCAAATGTTTTATTTTTTTTATGTAATATCTGATCCTGAAGTGTGATATGTTATGGTGATAGGCAATTTATTTAATACTAAAGTGATTTTGATAAATATCTATGCACCTAACAGATAGAGATTTCATCCAAAATGTATTGGCATCTATTCCTAATTTGAACACTCATAAAATTATAATTGTGTTTTAAATTCAGACATGTGGCTGTAACATCTAATACTGCAAAAATAATTACATTGTTTGTAATGGATCATAACTTATCAGAATCATGGAGGATTTTAAATCGTAACCTAAGAGCACGTTCCTTCTTCTTACAACTACATCAGTGATACTCAAGAATTGATTATTTCTTCATAGACAATAATTTTCTGCCCACTATCAAATCATGTAAGTACAACACTATTGTTATCACATCCCTCTGATGCTGGCTAATCCTCTGTAATCTCTCTCATTAACAATGTGTATTATAACTGCTGTTCACTGGATGTTTTTCTTTATTACAGCATTCTCTGCAAACTCCAATGGTTGTTAAAATCCCAGGTGGACAGCTGTTTCTGAGATGCTGGAACCAACACATCTGGTAACATCAATTACAACACAGTCATATAAAAACTCTTATAGTTTGGTCAAACTTCTCCAAAAACTCCCTGCACCTGAATTCCTTGCCTGCAAGCTATATACTGTATATATTGATAAGGAGAAGTAACATGCTTGGCTGTTTGGAGGGCCAAGAATAAAGTGGCCATGGAATATAGCTGTGTATGAGTGTGTAGCCCAATGTTTGAAATGTACCACTTTGATCTGTGAGGTTTATTTCAAACTCATTATTTTATTAAAAATGGGTAACTGAAGCCATAAATAAATATAGCTGAAATTACACAAATCAGCTGACAGAGAAACACTGACAGGGAGATAAAAAGAAACAAGTGGAAGTCAACTCAGGCAAGCTATTTAAAAGTGCAGATATGCCCTGTTTGGTGATTATCAATAAATATCCAGGGGCCACTGTCATTTATTTAGAGTTTTCCATGTGAACAAATTCCATGTTTGGCAAATGTATGTCCTTATTTTGGAACCTGAGAAAAGCATAATGCTCTTTACAACTGAACTGAACCTTAGAGATCACCTACAGATGGAAGGAAGACATTGCTCCTGCCCACACTTAGGACAATATGCCTTCTGCGCTTTCTCTCTCTCTCTCTCCCTATTTCTAGGGAACGTGCGCCCCCTGCTGGATATAGAGCGAAAGTTTCAAAAAGACCTAAATTCTTCTAGCATAAGGGAAGTGTGTCACACCTGGACAAATATGTTAAAAACAACAAGAAACCTAACTTAATAGTTGGGTTACTAAGCATTTTCAGCTGTTTGTTTAAATGAAGCCTAGCAAACATGAGCTTCAAAACAATCAAGCATCTTAAACAATACTCATAAAGAAACTGATGTTAACCTGCTGCTTTTATGTTAGTGAAATAAAACAGATACGGCTCATAAAACACAACATAACAAACCTCATTCCAAAATGGTATTTTTCTGTCTGCTTTTTTATCTTTATTATCTTCAAAACATCCTTGTAATACATACACTGTTGCAAGCAAAATGTCAATTATCTGGAGTTCTGAATTATTTATTTATACACATAGGTTCTGATCTAAGTCACAATAATAAACAAACAAAATCTGATTAAACTAATAACACATATTCAATACTGGACATGTTACATTCACTTTCCATGCTGGAAAAAGTAGCAGCCTCCAACAAATATCTCCTTGAGTTGTTGGTCAGACTTGGTTTTACACCATTGCTCCTTAAAAAACTGTATTAGTTCATCTAATGTCTAGGGTTCCATGAGTCAATAGCTCTGCTCAGTTCTGGGCATGCCACAGCATTTCAGTTGCACTGAGGTCCAGTCTCTGACCTGGTCATTTCAGAACACAAATGTTCTTCTGTGAAAGCTATTCTATTGTTGATAAACTCCTGTTTTTTGGGTCATTGTCTTGTTGCATTACCCAGCCCCCATTAAGCTTTAGGTGACAGACCGCTACTCTGACAAGCTCCTCTGAAATGTATTGATTGACTGTGATAGTAAGATATCACGCCCTTTGGCAGCAAAGCAGCCTGACACAATGTTGAGAGGATGTTTTGGTATTGAAGTGCAGTACTTTTTTCCTTCCAAATATAGTAGTATTAGTAGTAAACAGTAGTAGATGTAGTATTGCCACATCTACAGAGTACAATTAAATTCTTTCTTGCATGTCTGACCAACATGTTAACAGGTTGCCACTCTCTGGCACCATGATAAAATACAGAACAATACAGAACATTTTAATTAGTAGAAAATACAAATCGCGTTTACCTAAGCTACTCCTGTGTGAAGTATAAAGACATAACCAAATTTTAAAGACTCCTGGGTTGTTCCTCATAAGATCAATTGCAATTTTCTTATTCTGTCCACAGTCTGATTGGTTAGTTCAGCTTTAGTCTGATTGGACAGTTTGGTTTTGATGGCTCAGTGGTAGGGTTGATGACAGGTGTGCAAAGTTCAATTCCGGACTGTGACAATTATTATTATTATTTTTTTTTTTTTTACAGAAAAAGGAGTTATTTAGTGACAACAATGCAAACAATGTATTGAGTGACTTTAGATCACTAAATATTAATGAGGCACAGCCCGACTTGCATTCAAAGTGTTCTCAAGAACACAAATGATTTTTTCACAGCAGGTAACAAGGGTCCATCTGCCACTGGTGGTAGTCAAAAAGCAGAGAGCAAGTGAACAGAGTTTTGAAATGACACAGACTGAGAAGCAGGCTTTATGGAAATGCAATCGAGAGAGGATGCACCAGGCAAGAGAAGCTTAGACAGACAAAGATACTGAGAAAAGGTGGTGGAGGAACTCTGAGAGTATACTTAGGACAAGAGATATCAAATATTTTAAAAATTGTTCAGTATTATGTGTTCAATATTCAGTATTAAGTATTTAGCTTGTGCTTAGAAAATGCATTCTATTTAATCCAAAGTTAGATTTTTTTATGCATTAGATGAAGATACTTTTCAAGTGTAAATATACACAGACAGAAAGCAGCAAAAAAGACAAAGCGAAAGATCAATTATATGATATAACTGCCTCATATAATCAAGTCTTGATGCCACAACAATTTAAATGTATAGATTTCAATTTATGAAAAAAGAATAATAAAAAAGGCACAGAGAGATCTTTTATCAGAAACCATGATGAAACCTGACAAAGATTCATTCGCTATCCTAAGCTTGATTACCTGGAGCAGTGTGCCATGTCACACACGTATGCATGGGAGGCAGCTAAAAGGATCAATTGATGGTAATTTCTCACCAAACCAGGGGATGGCAGAGTACACTAATCCTTGCTCTTTTCCATTGACAGACTGATCACGAAAAATTCTGCTTTGGTCTGATGATGTCACTTCTGGCCCCGGCCATGTCACTTCTGGTTCCTGTTTGATGACATCATTTCCCGTTTCCCACTATATAACCACCATGTTTGCCTGTTGGCTTTGTTATTGTTTTGGACTGAAATCTGTAACATTGAACGACAAATTTAGCTATTTTTGACAGCCACATTCAAGTATATTGGCAGCAGCCCCCCCCCCCACCCTCTTTCTGTGTGGTGTGGAATCCATTATTGCCACCGTATTCATAGCATGTGATGTAACAAAACAATAATTTTGGTCACATAATGACAATTGCCAACATTGCTATAAACCACCCTGACAGAACGCTAGAACCCTTGGTAAACAAAATGACTGAAATTACATCATCAAACATCATAATATTAAATAAAAAAATTGTAAAATCTAACAAAAAATGCAAATCTGAGATTTTTTAAACTAAGAATAGAACTAGGCTCCTGCATGAGATTATTCCCTCGAGTAGAAGGATTTCTGTAGTCTTTTGTTGTAGGCCATTTTTTAGACAACAGGCTTCTGTTTTACCCAAGGCTATTGTGGTCCCTGGGTAATAGAGGAAGGATTGGACATTGTGCCATTGCTTTCTTGGGTGCCCGATCTTTTGATTGATATTTGGTGCAAAGTTTTGCCCACTAATATTGGTAAAGGTTGAATTATAATCATTTTTCCCTCACTGACCAAGGTAGTAAATAATATAAGACCGAGACATCGCCAAGCCTGGATATACAAGTATCATTTGACTGAGACTGATGCAGTCTTATCAGATAGAGAATCAGTGGTCTGAAGTTAGGTGTCAGTGAAGGTGGGAATGCAGCTCTGGTTTTTGGTTGCAGCTCACATATCAAAGTAAAGCAGCCAATGCCTTTTGTCCAACAAGTGTAAAATCCACAAAACAACCAAGAACCTCCTATACATTTTTAGTTATACAAAAAACCAAGAAGAAAATGATGTATATTATTTAGTCGACTCATTTTTGTAAAATAATTTTAATAAAATGTGTAAGTGCAACATGGGATGGACTGGCATCCTGACCAGGAGAGGGGATGGTTCCATACCTGGACGAGAGGCCCCAAGAGGCCAGACAGGCATCCTGGCCAAGGAAAAGAAAGGAGCCATACCCAAACTGGACTTCTCAGGAGGATGGATGGACATCCCGACCGGATATACAGTGTGTGTAGTACCTTCCCTGATGCTGTGATGTAAGATTTTGCATATAACTTGATAAATGTTTTGTATGTTTTTATTTATAATTTAGGCAAAGCAATGTAATTTAGTGTTACTTTGGTGAGAGGCATTCATATTTGCCACCCCGTTTACAACTGAGTCTATTTGTAATTTTATGACAGGATTTGGGAATGTGTCTTAAACCAGTTTGTGTGAGTGTTTTTTTCCTAAAGTTTTTCCTCCCCCTGCAAGTAGGCTAAGGTGTACTTTAACATATAGTTTGGTGGCAGGTGTTAAGATGTTCTATTTCCCCCATTGGTCTGAGGTATGGCTATTTGGAATTGGCTTGTCTCAGAGGCCTTTAAGTACCATGATGTCCTATTGGCTGTAGGGGTTGGACAGAAAACCCATAAATTTGCTTGCTTTATCTTACTCTCTCCCTCTCTTACTAACATCTGAAAGAAGCATTTCTTGCTAACCTCTGATGATGAAGACAACACAATGAAGAACACAGCTCGGCAGCCATATTGACCAGGCTTAAGGCCTGTTGGGAAGAAAGCTGAGCACCAATGATGCCTTAACTAGAGACATTTTAAGTAACTACAAGTCTGTGTGCCGCCTGAACTACATATCACCATTAAATCAGGTTGTATGGTTGCCAATATTCAAATGTACTTTGCATTTTGTTATTATTTATGAATATTATCAATAATACATTATGTGTAACTTAACTCTTGCTTATCTTTTTACTACATCTAATTGCCTGAGGTTATAGATATTGAACTCACTCACTCACTCACTCACTCACTCACTCACTCACCAAGTTCCTGTGTAGGTAGTAGGCTGAAATTTGGCAGGCTCATTCCTTACAGCTTACTTACAAAAGTTGGGCAGGTTTCATTTCGAAATTCTGCGTGTAATGGTCATAACTGGAACCTATTTTTTCGTCCATATATTATAATAGACTTCTGCTCGATGCCCGTGGCCACGTAATTTAGTGCCTGCCCATATAAGGCCGTCCGTCAGTGGCAATCCAATAGAAACACTGCCGCTAAATATTCACGGGTGCAGGACTGTGCTTATGCAGAGGAAGATGAAATGGTCAGGGTGGTGTTTGGTACAAACTCAGCGAAACTGCAAGAGAAACTTTTAAGTGCCGGGTCTTAGCTAACATTAAATACAGCCGTGGACGAGATGGCACCAGCACAGCTGGGAACCTTCGATGCATGTACACCAAGCGGCTCATATGAAATGACGCAGTGCACAGACAAAAAGCAACAGTTCCAAAGAGTGCTGAACAAAAACCGAATTACACAATTGAGAAGGCAGCAAAAAAATATGAAGCGTGTGATACATACAAGCATATTCATAAGTGCAGCTACTGCGGAAACAAAGCACACCGTGGAAAAAGTCAATGTCCCGCTAAAGGAAGACAGTGTAAAAAAAAAACCTGTGCATGCAGTGTGTCATGTCTCAGATAAAGAGGAAGACGAGCTGTTTATTGATGCACTAAGAAATGAATCGATGAATGAAACCTCTTATCTTTACAACGATTGACAAACACGGAATGTAACTTGAACACAACACATCGTACAAATACGAACCTGATTGGAAGAAATAATGATAATCAAATCCTTGATGAGAGCAACACTCATAACGGTCACAAAACTATTACATTCACAATCATGTTACGTTATTTTTAAAATGTTTCCTTTTCTTAGCACAAGCACAGCTGAGAAGCTTCGATGCATGTACTCCATAACGCTTTAAAAAAAATAGCGCATTTAATCACACTTTCAATTCCAAGCAAAGGGGAACTTTTGTCAATGCATGACTTCCTGGTACATCGATTACATTGATGCACACATCAGAGCTACAAAAATGTTAGAGTCGGAATGAAGCACGTTCCTACGACTGATCAGAGGTAAATTTAATTTCAAAAGACTACCCGAGAGAAGCCTTGATAAAAGCATGGTTTTTTGCACACTGAAAAGCAAACAAAATTAGATGCATTACAGAAAGCGGACTTTGTGGCTCTTACTGGGGATCATTGGACTTCCGTGACCGTTAGTAATTCTAATTACATCTAATTACAAAATGTTCAATGATCACACTGTTTTAGCTTAATGTACAAAATAATTTTGGCTCAGGTTACTCAGAGTTTAAAGGTGAAGCTGGTCAAATTACCTTTTATGTTTCTGCCTTATTTTTTTAAGAAGAAAAACTGCACTTTATGTTGAAATTTTTGTTATTATTATTTAAAGACAATACCATTCTGAACATGTACTTAAAGTACTTAAACCACCACTTTATTTTTAAGTCTGCCCAATTTTAGCCAGGGATGATATTTTTGTTTCTGTTTTGAATTGAAATGCAGTTTAAATGCATTTTTTTTTCAGAAATTAAAAGAGCTTGAGTTTACAATATTCATGTCCATGTCTATTATTTGATTCTGTCGCCCACTAAAACCCTTTTAAATTAAAAAAACATTTGCGATTTGGGGCAAATTTTCATGTGTGATTACATACGATTAATCAAGATTAATTATTACACAGCCTCTAATTAATTAGATTAATTTTTTTTAATCGAGTCCCACCCTTAATATACAGTACTAGCCAACCCGCGGCGTAGCATACGCCGCATAATCAGGCCGCTTTTTAAATGATTTTTAAGCACAGAGGAAAAAATAAACATTTGAAAAATCCGTAATTTAATAAACCACCAAGAAAAGTAACATTGCAACAATGCACGCTACGAACCAACATACAATTGTCCGTGACTGAACACCGGAGGAGCGCCGTCGCGTCTTCAAAGCGAAGAACGTGGTTGAACAGCGCTCGTTCAGTAAGCACTGCCCGCTTATGTGCCCACCCCCAACTCCCTACCTGAGTCGCTTTCGTCTGTGTACAGTCCACACGCACCTGTGAGTCAC